>NC_134582.1:66792773-66795273 GCF_037038515.1 Microtus pennsylvanicus
TATTATTCCTACTAGCTTGATTCTGGGTCCCCTTATGAGCAGAGACTAATGTTCACGTGGAATGAACTGATACAATGTGCCATGACTTTTTGATATGAGTTTCCACTCTCTGGAGGAGACAGCAGCTTCACCATAGCCATCTGACCTGGGTGGAGAGATCTAAAAAGCTAATATGTTCTCTCTGTGGTACTTTCCCGTCCCTTCTTGTGAAGAGATTACCCTGGGAAGTGTCATCCCTAAAATGTCCTCTGATGTTTGTGTATCCAATAACTGCAGTGCTGGTTTTCTTGTTTTCTGAAGTCTAGGGCAGGAGCAAGTGTAGACCCGTGTCCACAGTCTGAACTGGTGGATGGATAACCATGGTGCTGCGCAGAAAAAGGGATCTAGTAGTGGTCACTTCCAGAGCATAGGAACAGAATTCTTCTGCTCAGAAATGTCAGCTCTCTAGTTGGTTCATTTTCACCATTTTGAAAGATATACCTTTGCTGGGTACATTGAACACGCCGGGGCCTCTGCATGTTATGACGATGCTGCTGTTTTAAAGAATATTATCACAGAAGTAAGGACATGAGTGGAAGAGTTGTGGGGTCAGGTTTTTAAATTACCACGTGACTGGCAGCCCGCCTCCAGGGTTTGGAGTGAACGTCTTTACACTAAAGGAATAAAAGCACAGCCCAGCGTCGTCTCCTCCCACCTCTGTTTTCTTTGTTTACCCCTTGGTCTTCGTACAGAACTTGCTCCTGTAATCTGTCCTGTGCTCTCTCTTGTTCTCGCTTGCTGCCCGGTTTCCACTGCCCCCACTCATGATAGTCAGCACAGGCCATCTGAAGCACTTTGTACTTTGTGGGGGTTCCATTTATAAAGACACACGCGTGCGCGCACGCACGCGCGCGCACACACACACACACACACAACCAGGCATCTGTGCAGAAGCTGCTTGTCATCGTCACACCCAGCCTAAAGTGAAAAGGCACTTTTACAGGATATCTGCTTCATAGTGGGGGTCTTACATGGGTGCATATTGTGAGCGGCATTCTTGAGCATGCTTTAGAGTTCATGTTCAACGCTTGCTTCTGGTACATAACCCGGATATGCTACCAGCTTAGGTTTGAGGAGGAAGGCTTGGGAATGAATAAGGTGTGTTCCTTTAAAAGGGAGCAATGGAAGAACAGAAACTTAGTTTCTGCTACATTTGGGGTTTTCGTTCAACACACTGGCTCTTTCCACTGTTTCTTATCTATTCTTGCCTGAATTTGGTAATGTCTCTCTCCACAGTACCTGGGTACTTAGATACTGAAAAGTGATTTAAGGCTGCAATTTGCAGACTGATAAATCAGGTCCATTTAGCTCTGAAGGAAGAAAAGCAAAGTGGGATTTAGTGGAAGGGAATAATATTCCTAAAAGGAAATCAGTTTGATGCCAGTAAGCTTTTTGAAGTAGAAACTTTTGAAAGCATAGAGGTCATGACTGAATGGAGGGTGCACGAGACTATCACATATTGACAATGTGGGAGAGGGGCTATTTCAGCACCGCACGTGGATTGCAGGACAGTGTTCAGGAGTCAGCACAGAAAGAGTCTAGGAGCGCTGGGTACGCGGAGGGTGGGATGTGAGCCTCATGCTTCATTTTAGACCTAATCCTAGCAGTCATGAGAAATGAATCCCATTATAATTCTAGGCTTAATGGGCATGTGGTTTTCCCCCTCAAACTTTAAATGTCCTAATGCATCTGTATTTTCACTCTCTGAATTTGAATCTACATACCAAGAAACAATTTATATTCTTCCCAGTTGAGACAAAAAAAAATATACTTCTGCGTTCACCTCCCTCTAGCCTCACCGTCTCCTACCACATCAGATCTGTGGTGGTCCTATCAAATGGGTATGCCAGTTTTAATGCTGTAGTACTTGGGGATAATAAAACCTATATAATACTCTTTGTTTCACGGGGGAAAGTAGAGTGTTGATTTTGTGTGGAAAATGTTGATACGGCAGCTTGACAGTAAATTTCATCAGATCTACTGTGCCAGAATGCAGACATTGTTCTACGTTCATTTTAGCATAAGGTTTAATTATTAGCATCATTGAATTAACTCTGAACTCTGTATCAGTAAAGAGCCTTATGTTACTCCTTTTGCTGTAACACTGCAGTACAGATTAAAATTGCATCTGTTAAGATTATATGGTGTATTTTGATTTCAGGAAGCAGAAGTACAGCATTCTCAGGAATATAACAGCCAGCGCCAATAACCTGTGACCAATCGCATACTTTTCTTACGGCAAAAGCTGACCTAGTAAGGATTATGATTTAGAAAAAAAAATATAAATCTGTCACCACAAATCTTGCCTTTGCCGTGGTTTGTAAATAGAGCCTGGAAATAATTCTTTCCTTAGCTCTGATTCTAATCATAACACATATCTGAAATTTCATAACTTTCTTTTGTTCCATCAGCACACACATTCTAAAGTGTATAACATTAATAAATAGAGGCATAATGAATG
>NC_134582.1:67700273-67925273 GCF_037038515.1 Microtus pennsylvanicus
CATGTTTTTGCTTTGGGGACATGCTCACATATGACCTATATGACTGGAGATTTCATTATTACCTGTAGATAACTATTATTGCAGGCAGATTTTATTTTTTTTAAAAAAAATACTAACTAGTTGAGAAATGGTATTATTACAAAATAAGCTGAAATTTTTGGTGTGTGTGAAGGTGCATGTGCCCGGTGATGGAGGCGGGTGAAGCTCGGAGGGGAACATTGACTGCTGTTCCTCTAACACTGCCCACCTTGTTTTTTGAACAAGGCCATCAACCGGCCTGGAATTTGCCAAGTAGGCTAGGCTGTCCAGCAAGCCCTAGGGACCCACCTGTCTCTTGTGCCCTCTAGGATTACAAGTGTGAGCCGTCATGCCCAGCTTTTCTACTCGGGTTCTGGGCTCAAACTCAAGTTCTCTTGGAGCATGCAAGGCAAGCATTTCACTGACTGAAGTTTTACCCTAACCATGTTTGTTGATCTTTAGGATGGAAAGCTACAAGAACACATGAAAATAGTAGTGCTGTGGTTTTTGTTTGTGTTTTTTCCTTTAATCTAGTCTGAAAATACCAAAAAACTAGAAATTTGTTTCATAAGTTATTATCTTTATGGTTTTTCTCACCAGAGTGTGGTCCTGGGAGTGGTACAATGATACGTGGAAGCCATCATTGGCATCCCACTTGCTCTGGTATTATGCTCCCGTGTGCTTAGTCAAACCAGTTTTTCCAAGTCAGGAGCCTGCCTGTCTCACTGAGGTTGCTAGAAGCTCGCATATAAACATTGTATACTTTCATGTTAGGCCTCTTGCTTCTGAGGAGAGGTGACCCAGATGTATGACTGGGTGATGATGGTGTAATGGAAAGATCCAGATACCAGACTGGACCATCTAAAAGGTGTCCAGTCTGTGCTGCCCTCTGGATAGAACACTCATACTTTTGAAATCATGTGATTGTATGAGGTTGCCACCCTCCAATGCATGACCTCTGATGTTCATCTAACTTCCTGCGCTTCCGTCAGGGCTTTAGTCATTTTGTGTCCCTCTGATCTTGTTTACTGATGTTGATGACAGCTTCTCCAGCTGCCCCATCCATTAGGAAGTCAGTGGACATTCCATGAGTCCATACCATAGCGTCACCCCAGTGTGTCTGCATGTGCTTTCTTCCTTTGTTTTGCTGGAAGCGTCTTTCTCATATTTATAGCCTTTATTGTCTCTATACATCCTTTCTAGTTTCATTCCTGAAAACATGCCACTTTCCTGTTCTTCATTCCACTGCTTCACAGAAGTGATTCTTAGCAGTGTCTCCTTGTGAAATGAGAGGATGTGCTTGTTGTTGCTGTTTGAGAAGTTCAGTCTGGTCTCAAACTCACTAAGTAGCCAGGGATAACCATGAACCCCTTACCCTGTGCCTCGTCCTCCCTAGTGCTGGGATCACAGATTGTGTGCCACTGAGCCTGGTGAGGGGACACTTCAATTATCTTGCTTTCTGAAGGACTTGACATTTGGCTACTTACTGCTTTTTTTAATACTCTGTGGCCTCCAAGGCACCTCTCCTTTTTGGCTTCTTTGTCCTGTATGGCTTATTTACCTTCTAAAGCATTACTTCACTTGCTTGTGCCTTCAATATTAGTAGTTATGTGGGTGGTCTTTCTATAGCATCTTTCCTGGATGATCAGTAGTACCCACTCTTTTCTCTAGAAATACACAACTATATAGGTAGCTACCTTAGACATTCCCTATGCTCCGAATCAGTGTGCCAGCTGCCTTTTGGAATACTTTGTATGTTTCTGTAAGAGGTATTTTGAGATCCGTATATCTAAAACTGAATTCTTTGTCCAACTCATAGAATTACCACTGAATTCAAGACCATGGGAACTGTCTCTAGTTGACCCTTCTTCATTCCCAGTTTTGACTAAATGTCTCACATCCCCATTTCTCTTTTCCCTTGCTCCATACATTCTCCATGGCTGCTTTGGTAAGGTTCCCAAGATAGCTGTAAGGATAACTACCACTTCTTAATCCCAGTCGCCCCCTTCAAAGCCAGGTTAGGTACCCCTGCTCCAGGCCTCCTGTTACCACATTACTTCACTATCCACATCACACGAGGTCTCTTTAAGGACACAGCTGTCTTCATTAGACTGTAGCACAGGGCTTGGCATGCTGTGGGTTAATATCTGAGAGAACCAACAATGACTGTCAAAAAAAAGAACATGGCTTCTGGGGCATCAATCTGTACCTAAACCCTGCTGCTTCAGCTTCAGCAAATTATTACCTGTTTGGGAATTCCACTTCCAGATCTGAAAACTGAGAAACAGGAAGACAGGCTCACGTGATCAGTGCAGTCCCCCTCCCCCATTTCAGGGGCCTTGTAGACTGCCTTCTGTAACAAAGTAGCTTTTGTTGTTTCCCTGCTGGGTTGAGGACCTCTGCTGTAAACTGAAGTCTTTTTCCAGATCTTTAAGCCGGAAGGGGACCATTCTTGTAGCCAGGGCCTCCCCTTCATTGCCAAGTGTGGCTTTTCTAAGTACAAGAGTGCTTAGTTATCAGTCTAGAATTTTCAAAGACACTGTGACACTTTCCAGACATGGATTCCAAGTTTTCTGAGTGAGCTGTGTGTGCCCTGCAAATAGACTCGCCACTGATCTAAAGGAACACGAGGTACTCTGTGACTTGTTAAATAAATACCAACTCTGTTTACCACTGCCCGGCTCAGTAAAGTACTCTCTGAAGTGGAGGACAGGTGTGTATATTTTAGAAGTGTGTTTCATTTTGTTTCTCCACTGGAGCCTCATAGTTACCCAGAAGTCTCATTAGAGTGTCAGAAGTGTGTTTCTATCTATCTGGGGGATTGCCTGCCCCAGCAGTCCTTGTCCGTCCATCTCTAAGAGGTTTCAGTCAGCAGGGCACAGTGTTTGGCTCTTTGCTGTGCTCCATTTCATACCCACTGGGGTGTATACAGTAAAGTATGCAGACAAGCGCTGCTTTAGGGATAGTGAGTCCTTCTGCAGAAGCCAAGACTGCAAGAAGAGCATTCCTTCTGCCTTCCTGTGTTTGCTCAGCAGCAGCATGCTGGCCGTTTAAAAGTTGTCAAGGAGAGGGCTTGATCACAAGGCCACTCTAGGACCTTGCAGGATCTTATGTGCACAGCGCTGCTGGCGCTGCACGCCAGGAGCGGTTCCCTTACTTCTCCTTGGAGAATCTGGGCGACTTGGAGGCTACAGGCAGGCTCTCCCAGGCGGCAGTCCCTACCTGAGCTTCCCTGAGCCGCCACACCAGTGAAAGGGAGGAGGAACTGAGACCACAGAAGGGAACCGCCCGTTGCACACGGCAGGCTGCAGGCCACGCCGCCCGCCAGTTTGCTTGCCAGCCGGCTGGCTCCTTCGTTCGTTCACTCCACCCGGCTCTACTGGCTGGGACTCTACGGGCGGGTGAGCCCTGGAGGGCGGGTCTGAGGCCGAGCCCAGCGGCCAGGGCGCGGGGCAGAGCTGACCTCTGTGGCCAAGTAGCAGAGTCCTGGGCCACTGGCCGCGCCTCGGCCCGACCTCCACCACCGCTGGGAAGGCGGGCGCTGCTGTCCGACCAGGGGCGGGCGCAGAGGTGACTTAGGGAGACCTTGCGGTACTGCCCTGGGTAGCGCCTCACCGATCAGATCGTCTGGAGGGGAGGAGAGGAGGCCGAAAACATCTGTGCTGAAGAGGAGCTGGGGTGCAGCGCACCAGCCTGGGTCTTCAAGACCCAGCCCAGGTGGGTGGGTTTGCGTGCTTGCTCAGCCTTTCCCTGGCAGCTCTGGTGGGTGGGGGCTGGGGTGATCGGGTACTGGGCGAGGAAGAGGGGAGCCGCCAGATGTGATCCAGGGATGTTAGTTGATCCAAGAATAGTTGGACGGGTTTGTGTGGAGCCCAGTGACTGCATGGGGAGGGGTGATAAAGCTAGGAGACCCAGTGTCCCCCTTTTTGCCAGGGGCGTGGGGGCTGGGACATTCTTCCCTCTGTGTGTGCCTTGGGTTCCTAGAAGAGCCCCCAGGGAACAGCCCTTGGCTGTTGTTTCATTTAAATATTAGTATTGGGTCAAGCTAGCTGGAGTGGGAGGAGTAAGGCAGTGAAAGACAATTGTCCTAAATAACCTTCCAAGTTAGTGATTTTTTTTTTCTTGTCTCTTCTCTGGTTGACATTGACCTAAACTTAACCAGCGCAGTTTCAGAGCTCGCTGAAATTCTGGGAGCTGGCAGGGAAGTGGATTTGAGGACTGAGTGTGTATGTGTGTGGGGGCTTTCATTTTCAAATGTTTTGGTCACACTGCCTTTGTAGATTAAACCGGCCAGCACCTCATCCCTTGCGTTCAGAGGAGCTGGATTTTCCTGTGTTTGGAGGGAGATTGTCAGGAGAAAAATGGTAGGGTAGAGCAAGTACGGCTCTTTAGAGTTATTGAAGCTATTAAAAGTTTCTTCATTTTAATTAGGTTCAAGGAAGGCATTTGGCTTTGAAGGCGAGCATTGCTTGGCAGAAAGCAGTGTGAAAGAAAAAATGCTTGCAATCCGTGTTGGTGGACTAAGTGTTGGGTAGAGAATGGGGGCTAAGTATAAACTCTGCAGTCAACAGAATGAAGCTTCTTGTGTAGTGTTTGATTAGCACTGGGACCCATGACTTGGCAAGCTGGTTCAGCTTGGGTCTGGTAAGTGTTTAATGTAACAACCAGGCAGCTACCTCGGCTTACACTCTGTGTTACTTTTGCCATGACTGGAGTTTTTAAAGGAATTTGGGTCCTTATGAATATAGTTGCTGGATTCTAGTCCTCTTCTTTAGGAGCCTTTTATAGATTAATTTTCAAGAGTCTCACTGGTGGTAAAAATGACCCATATAATCCTATAATCCTTCCCTCCGCCCCCCTCTTTCTTTGGTAGTTTTTCAAGACAGGGTTTCTTCGTAGCATTGGAACCTGTCCTGGAACTAGCTTTTGTAGATTATGCAGACTGGCCTTGAACTCACAGAGATCCATCTACCTCTGCCTCCAAAGTGCAGAGAATAAAGGTGTGTGCTGCTACCGCCCTGCAAAATAATGAGTTCTTAATAGTATAGGGGTTCATGCTTGTCTTTTCAGTACTCTGGAGATTTTTACAGAAGCAACAAGTCAAAAGCAGCCAAGAGGGGTGAATGTTAGCAGACAGACTGTGAAGGCGGGAGCAGAGTTGGGAGGGCAAGCTTGGATGTCTTTTTCTAAGGACTTTGTGGAGTGTGTTTAAAGAGTTTTAAACCTATGCTGAGCAGTTAATGTCGCCAAAAGATTTTAATCAAGACAGAGATTTGATCAGATCTGTTCTTTAGAAGGATTAGAAGACAGGCCCCAACTCAGGACAACCAGGTCCAGGGTCTCAAGAAATTGTAGAGCTGTATCAAGTTTAACTTAAGGAAAAGAAGTTCCAGAGCAGTGAGAGGTTTCTAAGTATAAATTGAGCTGGACTGAATGTGAGGAATGAAGGGGAAGGCAGAGCCATGGCTAACTCCTGTCTTCCTGGTGTGAATTACTAGACAGGTAAGGAATAGGAATGTGGGAAGGTGAGTTAGCGCTTGGTATGTTGATACACCCTTACTTGTCCTAGAAAAGCTTGGGAATTACTGGTACTGCTGCAAGTCACCTAAACATCCTTTGTGACCATAGCCCAAAAAGCGAGTAGTACCACACAGGCATAAAGCTTAGAAAATTTTGAAATCACAGGAATGAAAATTGGCATGGGGAGGACAATTGTAAAAAAAAAAAAAGATAGCAGGAAAATCAAGAAAAATCAAAAGTACAGGAGAGCTGCTGATGAGGCCAAGGGGCTAGGCTTGAAGGGAAACGTGGGTGTGCGTGGTTCTGGTTTACACTTGGGAAGTGGCCAGACTGCAGCTGGTAGAGGACTGAGTGATGGAAGAGAGCAAGGGTAGGAATTATAACCGTAGACTGTGACTATCTCTGCGAGTCTGTGATCTGCAAAGAACGGCGGTTGTGTTCTGTTCTTTATTTCTTGACCAGGGCTTCTAGGCAGTGCTGGATAGAGCTAAAATGGTGAATCCACTTTCTATGCTTTAAAAAAAGCAATTGTAACTTCTACAAATTGACCTAAGAAATAGTTAATAAATACTGCTTACCATATTAATGATACATTTCATTCTTGTATTTTTTCAAATCAGGAAAAATGCTAAACTTCAGAATTTGGCTTTTTTTATAAATGAGAATGGCAAATACTTTTTTTTTTTCTGTCTGTCAGGTTCTTCTGTGAAGATTATTCTGATCTCATAAAATCAGTTTGGTAGTATTCACTCTTCTCTTGTTCCCTAAAACTTGTGTAAATTTTAAATAATGTAGTCTTTGAAGTTTAGTAGAAAGTTTCTAACAAAGCTATCTTTGTAAGTTTTGTGAACTGCTATTTAAGTATATTAAATAATTATAAAACTACTTTAGTTTTCTATTTCTTTTTGGGTTAGCTTTGGCAAGTTATATATTTCTAGGAACGTCCCTTTCCATTGAAGTTTTGGAATTTATTTTTGTTTGTTTGTTTTGTTTTTTGTTTTTGTTTTTCAAGAAAGGGTTTCTCTGTAGCTTTGTGGTCTGTCCTGTACACTAGGCTGGCTTTGAACTCACAGAGATCCACCTGCCTCTGCCACCTGAGTGCTGGGATTAAAGGCAGGCGACACCACCGCCAGCATGAAGGGGTTCTTAGTACTCTTTTATGATCTTTTAAATTTTTGTTGGAGCTGTAATTATCTCTCCCTTTTAAAATATATTTCTGAAGGCATTTTCCCCTCTCTTCAAATTAATCTACACCCTTCAAATAAGTTTGTTAAAGCTTTGCTTGCCTATATTTTCAAATAGTTGCTTTTAGCTGTGGCATTGATTAAATTTTACAGTTTTCTCCCATTTTCTGTGAATTAACCTTTCTCCTATTGTTTGTACATTCGTTATGCTTTGTCTCCTGAAGTTCAACATTTGTTCTTTTCTAGATTTTAGTTACTTTTACATTTGAGTAGTTTGTAATTTAGTGAATGTCATTGCTAACTTTATCCATTGTTTTATGAACTTTAATATTGCATTTTAAAGATCACTTCTTGATAGGCTGCAGATACTAAGTATGAAGTATAGGCACTGCACTCCTAGTATTTAAGACACCTAAAACGTGAAGAAGTTTTGTGTATCTCCCAGGTTGCTTTTTCTCCTCTCACCCACCTACCTGTTCTTTCTGCTGCTCTCCTTTCTCCATGTTTTCCTTACCTTGTGACGCACTTTATTTCCCGTACCAGCCGGTTCCTTGTCTCTTCCTTTACCCTCTCCCCTGCTTGCCTTGCTGTACTTTCTTACAAATCATCTGCTCACCCCCTTCCAGGATGGCGTGAGTCTAATTTTCTTTAAATGCTCGCAGGGTCAGTATTGTTTACTACATGGGGAGAGTCTAGGAAGAGTGCCTAGACAGGAGGTCAGGTGACTGCTGGGTAGGATCCTGAGTCACAACTTCAAGAAGCAAAGAGAGCTTGTTCTTTGGCTCCAGGCGAGCTTAATAGTGAGGCTTACATTTTCCTGTGTAACGTGGGATTTCTTCCTAACTCAGCCCTTTCTGTCACTAGTTGTATTGAAACTGAAATGAGATTTAAAAAATAAATTTGTTATTAGTTTTATGTTTAGGTAGTTATCATATGCTCCATTCTTAGGAACATTTGTCAAAGTAGGAATTTGACACAGGATGGTGTGATTCCAGCATGGTATATTAGATGAGACACCATGATGGACCAGCAGGTGGTGGAGGGAAGGACAGCAGGGAGAGGCCTGTGAAGGAGCAGCTGTTCCGACTGCAGACCCAGGCGAGCTTTCCCTGCTGGCTCTCCTCTACTTAGCTGCTGTTTGCTACAGTGAGGGTACTAGCGCTTGGCTTCTACCGTAAAGGATGTTTCTGTAGTTGAGACTATGTTGGTCTTCTGTGTTCTAAATGGCTGAATTAGAAATGAAGCTTTGTGAGCGTAACTCTTGTTCATTCTGCATGGGATGGAGATGATTTGAGTATATTTTTCATTGATTTTTCTCTTTTTTTTTTGTTCTTGCTGAAAATAGAAAGGAATACGTCAGTCTTGTACAACATCTGTCTCACTAGTTTTTATGGGTTTTATTGGGGGATGGATGTGAGTACATGGGGCAGATGAAAGTAAAAATACCCTCTCATTAGCTGAAGCAGCTCCACGGACACAGTTCGAAAGTAATAGATATACTCCTATTCCCAGAGGAGGGACGAGGGCCTGGAGAGAGGCTTGTTTAGTTGTCCAAGTGTATGTAGTAGGAGTCCGTGGAACATAGAGCTCAATCCGGAATGCTGCTCCAGATTGGTGCCCAAGCTGTGGTTAGGAGAGTTCACCTGCAGCGTAAATTGCTCCACCTTTATCAGTGCAGCTGTGCTTTTTGTAAAAGCCGGTTTCTCCGCTTGACAAATGCACACCAAGTTTCGAAATAAGAAAAGCAAGTGGCTAAGAGTACTGAGATGGCTTTTACTTTGCATAGTACACCTGTGTTCCAGATTCACAGCAGGAAATGGCGTCTTCTTGGGAGAAGTTCTCCTTGGGATCAATTGTGATTTAGGAGAAAATGGAACATGTTCATTTTTTTCTCGGTAGCATAATATTGTCCTGAGATCAAACCAGACCGCAGTGCTTCAGCCTACACTGCACTTACTCAAGCCTCATGAAGATGGCACTCACTGAGGTGTAAGTTGGATGTACAGCTCAACTTCTTTTGGGAAAATTTTGAGAAATGGGCTTTAATGACATAATATCTTTGTCCTGTAGCATATTCCCCTATACTGGGTGAGAAATTAGAGCGAAGGGCAAAGAGGGAATTTGTTTTCCCTAAAGAACTGTGTTTTTTTTCTCTCCTTGTGGACAATTAAAGGTTCATAATTGATTTATTTCTCCTTCTGTTTTGGCCTTAAGAGAATTGAGAGCCATACGTACTGCTTGTCCATAGACCCCGTTCTGTAAGGGTCCTACTCCATGCCTTATCAGTCCATAGACCCTGTTCTGTAAGGGTCCTACTCCATGCCTTATCAGTCCATAGACCCTGTTCCGTAAGGGTCCTACTCCATGCCTTATCAGTCCATAGACCCTGTTCTGTAAGGGTCCTACTCCATGCCTTATCAGTCCATAGACCCTGTTCTGTAAGGGTCCTACTCCATGTCTTATCAGCCCATAGACCCTGTTCCCATAGACCCTTGTTCCGTAAGGGTCCTACCCCATCCCTTATCAGTCCATAGACCCTGTTCCGTAAGGGTCCCACTCCATGCCTTATCAGAAGGCCTTTCGTACTCATGGTTTTACTGTTCGGTGGTCTCTGCACTACAGTGTTGTCTTGTCAGTTGTGCCCAGAGCATGTTTGGTATAGTAATCATATTTAATCATTTTCCTCTAAAAAGGATTAATAGTTTTATGCAATGAACATTTCATTTGATTTTGACTCTGTTGTAGATAATTTCAAGGACCACAGTTAAATAAGCAGCATATATCATAGTGAGAAGTTTTTGAATTTTTGGTGTGAATCAGTTTAACTATATATTTTATTCCAGTATTTGGAGAAGTAATTTTAGGGCATTAAATGCAGTTAAGGCTTTCTGTCATAACTATATTGTATGTAGCTCAGTGTCATTAAACACATGTGTGTTGCTGCACAACCATCTCATCCAGCCATCTTGGAAACTCAGTCCATGAAGCGGTGCCCTGTTCCTACTCCCAAGTTCTGGGAAGTGAGCATCTGTTTTCTGTCTTTATGAAGCGGACTTTCTTTTGTGCCTCATACAAGAGGACTCGAATAGTAGTTACAGTATTTGTCCTTTTCTGTGTGACCGGATTCATCTACCGTAACATTTCAGTGTCATTCATGTTATGGCATGGGTCAGGGTTCCTGTAGCTGAAGCATATAATGTCCCTCTGTGTGTGGCTTCTTGTCTATGTGCCGTTGGGAGGTCTCCCTTGGGCTGTTGTAAAGAATGCTGCTATGATCATGGATACGCGAGTACTCCTAAGTCTGGGTTGTCACTGTGATTGTTTATACCTAGAATACGCTTGCTAGATCATCTCGCCCCTCTCCTATGGCCCTTTGAAGCTCAGCCACACTGTTTTCCACAGCAGGTGTACCATTTGTTGCTCCTGGCAACATTACCAACAGCTCTGATTTCTCTGTATCCTTATCAATGTCAAATTTATTTTGTTTTGCTGAATTTTTTAAAATAGTAATCATTTTAAGAGTGTAAGGGAGTACAATTACTGGGTGGTTTGTTTTTTTTTTGTTTGTTTGTTTGGTTTTTTTTTTGGAGACAGGGTTTCTCTGTAGCTTTGGAGCCTGTCCTGGTACTCACTCTGTAGATGAGGCTGACTTCGAACTCACAGAGATCCACTTGTCTCTACCTCCCAAGTACTGGGATTAAAGGTGCACATCACCCCCACCCCCGCAGCCCCATCCCTGAGCACTTACTATCACTTTCTATGCAGAGATTGCCCTCTGAATTGTCAGGCTGCCCCTTCCTGACATTGGACCATACTTGCCTTTCAAAGCTTTAGCTATACATTGTTTTTGGAACTGTTCATCTTTACTGTATGGGGGACGGTGCACCTTAATGTACCCCCTTTTCAAATGCTCCACAAAGCAAGCATGGCTCCATGTTTGTGCATGCGTGTGTGAGTGTGTGCACCAGTATAAGTGCATGGGGAGCCAGATTTTGGTATTTGTTTCTTCCTCGTCTCTACCTTAAAGCTTCTTGAGTATGATCTCCAACTAAACCTAGATGGGTTTCTTGCACAGACTCCAGGGGTCCACCTCAAGTCTTCGTGTGCTTTATAGTGAGCCCTTTACCCACTGATACATCTCCCCAACCGCAATGCTTACACTTTTTATTCTTTTAAATTAGGCCTTGGCTTAAATGCATTTTTAATGTTATCTTTCTGTATGTTGATACCAAATACTGATTTGCTGTCACATTTCAAAGGGTCATTACTTTATTGAAACAAATTTTGTCCTCTAGAGGGTTATTAGAAGTATAAAATAGGAGATGAGAAATGGTGGCACACGTGGGTACCTAGGGCCTAAGGAAACAGTAAATATTTGTTAAAATAATTACAGACTTGATTTGAAAAGAAAACTCAGAATGTTTTCTATTGAAGTTAGGTTTTGATCTTTAGCTGCAGTTATAAATACAGAGTTACTAGAAACTGTAAAGAAAAGAAAAAATTTAAGATTGAAACTTCAGAAAATATAATCACAAAATTATGAAGGAATCCTAGATGTCATTGATTTTTCTTGTTTGCAAGCATTCTTCCCACGGCTTCTGGCAGCCAGGCAGTCCCCAAAGCAGTCTGTAGACAATCGGATAGGTGTGTGTCCAGTGGCTAAGGGCTGCAGCCTGAGTCACACAGATGTGAATGAGGACAGCCTCTGCAACTGCTTACTGTGCAATCCTAGCGTCCTGTAACCCGGTTGTGCCAGGTCTCCACAGTGCTCCTGCTCCTGCTGAGTGGTCCCTTTGAGCCGCCTGTTCCACTGTAGGAGGAGAAGCGACAGCAGATTAAAACTACCCACCATGCCAGGCCAGCTGTGCGGTCATGGGAAAGTCTCTTTATTTGGAATAGCTAGAAAATTCCTTCTCCCTAAGCCAAGTATCTCCTAGCTCCTTTGTATCACTATGGTGTCAGACTTTGCACATGTCTGTCTTCTCTTCTGTGGGAAAAGGCGCTTTTCTTAAAAGGCGTCTTTGGAGACAGAGCACCGCAGAGAGGTGAGTGCCGGGTGTGGCGCTCCTCAGGTCATGTCCTAGTGGGGACAAGGCCGTGCGGTGACACCTCAGAACTATACTGTTGCTCAGCTGAGAAAATCCTCCTAGGTACACCCACGTCCCCTCTCTTCCCTCTTTAAGCTCTGGTCAGCGATGCCTTCTCAGTGTGCCCCTTCCCCACCCCACCTCTAACTCCCAGGATTCCTTTCCTGTTTTGTCCAGCACTCGCCAGCATCTAGCGCACTCAGCAGTCTACTGACTTCCCGTGTGTCTTTCCCCTTGGTAGTTGGGAAGTAGAATAAGTGCAGGATTGCTCTCTTAATCACAGTGGACTCCCTGGGCCTGGAGTGCCTGGCATGGAGTGGGCGGCTGACAGGACAGAGGATGGAACTTCACCCTTCTGTCTTGACAATTGCATAATACTGTGCTTGAAAGAGGTCCTTGAAGACCAGTTAAGGTAATTTTTTATTTTTTAAAGCTTACAAAAAAGTAGAAAGCCATATTTAATTGTTTTTAATCTTTTGCAGATTTTAAGTCACTTTGGGTTGCTTAGTAAATAAATATTTCCCTTTAGCTACCTACCAGACAACTTTTGCTAGAATACTGCTGTGTGTACCTTGGGAGGCTTAGACTCTTTCCGAGTGTTCTTCTCAGGAGTTTAGCCCACTAAGGTTCCAATATAATCTTTTTCTCCTAGCTGGAGAACCATGAAGATACTTGCCAAGTCAAAATAAAACATTAAAGTTTTACTGGGACAGAACAGAGAGAACTTTTCTTGGTGTCTTTGTACATGCATGTCTCAGCATGTATAAATGTTCAAGTGGTTGCGTGTGTAGGTGGCAGCACCTTACTTTTGTGTCAGGTCTCACACTGCACCTGAAGGTCATCTTTTGGCGAGTCTGCTGCCCAGTGAGCTTCAGGGATTTGCCTGTCTCTGCCTCTTCAGGGCTGGGATGACTTTCACATGAGTCTTGGGGACCTGACTTCAGCTTCTCACGTTTATGTGACAAGTGCTATGCGGATTGAGCCATCTTCCTCTCAGCTTTTAAGAAGCGGATGTTGTGAGGCTGCGCAGTAGTGTCATGGGAGGCAGACACAGGCAAATCCATGTGAGTTTGAGGCTCGTCTACAGAGCAACTCCAGAACAGCCAAGGCCCCATAGAGAAAACCCGGTCTCAAAGACAAAAACAAAAGCACAACAAAAAGTGGATGTTGTGGTCGTGGGCTAGCCCAGCCTTGAACTCCGTGTTCTTGTGAGTACATGGGTGAAGCCAATAAAAACCTTAGCCTTTTATTTCAAATTTCAAGTTTCAGAACAGACAAACCAATTCCAGGATATAGGAGCTAGAGAAGCTGCCTGTCCTGGGTGGAGAGAGGGGCAGGGTGGCTGTACGGAGCCTGGAGATTGGGAGGAGGCAGCAGTGGGAATGTTCTGTCTCAGTTGGCAGTGCCTGGTGCGGAGGGTGTGCATCTGCAGTGGACTCTACTCTTAAAGCAGATGGGCTATATATAATCTCAGTAAAGTTCCTTCAAAAGTAAAGCTAGAGTTGCTATGGTGTCACTTGTGTTATAAACAACCTTTCTAGTTCTTTGTATTAGCAGAACTATCAGGTACAACCCTACTCATTATTGGAGATGAGATGTGATAGAGTTGTGGTTAAATTCTCTGCCTTTGCAAATGATCACTTATCTGTTGTGGCATATTTCTAAAAAAAGAAATTTATTTCAAGGTATATATGATGCACAAATCTGTTGAGTGATTACATAAGAGCAGATTATTTTTAGGTGGAGAGCTTCGCAACCATGAGGAGTGTCCTTAGCACACTCTCAGTTAGGGCTTCTTATCAGATTCCATGGCAGCCCTGTGCCCTGACTGTCCGGATGCCTGTAACACTCCTCATCAGATTCCACAGCAGCCCTGTGCTCTGACTATCCCTGTAACACTCCTCATCAGAGGCCATGGCAGCCCTGTGCCCTGACTGTCCCCATGCCTATAACATTTCTCATCAGATTCCACAGCTGCCCTGTGCTCTGACTGTCCGGATGGATGCCTGTAACACTCCTCATCAGATGCACTGTGAATTAGACAGAACATTGATGGTGCCAACGCTGATTCCTAGGTGGACCTATTTTCAAATACTTTGCTGACTGGGAAATTATGAGAAATGTAGATGGAAGTATATAGAAAAGCTATTTTTTACATACAATAAAATATAACAACCAGAACCCAGGATCTATTAGCAAGATTTTAATAAATACACAAGGAGTAGCATGAATTACTACTTAATATTCTTCATTGTTTTTCTATCAGAATAATTTTTTTTGTTTTTTTGAGAAAGGGGTGTGTGTGTGTGTGTGTGTGTGTGTGTGTGTGTGTAGCCCGGGCTGTCCTGGAACTCGCTCTATAGACCAGGCTGGCCTAAAACTCACAGAGATCCACCTGCCTCTGCTTCCCTAGTGCTGGGATTAAAGGTGTACACCACCACTTCCTGACAAATAAATGTTTTTGTTTTACCTATTTCTTTTTTGAAGATTTTGTGTGTGTATGTGCACAGAACCATTCATGAAGGTCAGAGGGAGGATGTCAGTTGTCCTCCTTTATTGCTATCTAGTTTCCTTGAAGCAAGGTCTCCCTGATTCTGTAGCTTGTGCCCCTGGGCTCTTGCCTGTTGGCTAGATGGATGTTAACAAACACAGCAATCTCCTTTTTCCATCCTGTCTCCAGTCAGTCCCATTTCCTAGCCACCCCCTACCCCAATGACAGGGATGGGCAAGAACTACCGGATCAGACTGTTTAAATGGATGTTAGAGATCTGAACTCAGGTCTTTATGGATAATTTTTAAGTAAACTTTAAAATGGGTTTGTTGCAAGCTGCCGGGGTTCCAAAAACAGCCAGTCCCAAGCAGGAATAGCACAGGAGACCACATGGCAGGTCTCCAGGTCTCCATGTGATGGTGGTGGGTGAGAGAGAGATGGATAGGCACACCATGCAGAGTAAAGTTGGACATTTATTAGGTGGGTTATGGAGGGGAAAGAGGGGAGAAGGGAAGAGAAAGAGAGAGAGAGAGAAAGAGGGGGAGAGGCTGCCTCTTGGAGAGGGGGACAGAGAGAGAGAGGCTGAGGCTGCAAGCAGGAAGAGAGTGGATGTGGCTTGTCTCTTAAAGAGACAGAGCATTACAAACTTAATCTGTGGTAGTCTATGACCTCTGGCCTCCATGAATGGTTATGTGCACACACATTATATGTACCAGTGTTTATGTTTGCCTTTAATAAGAATCCCCAAACCCAAAACCATTGGCTTAAATGAATTAGAGATGTATTTTTCCTTCACCTTGAAGAATCAGGAGGTGGACAGTATGATCTGGCGTGGAGGCTTCGGTGTTAGAGGTGGTTCCAGATACTGTGTTCTTGTGTTTTCTTCCTTAAGTAGACTTGGTAAATTCTGCTAAATCCTGCAGTCTTTTTGGCCAGAGCTTCTTCCTGTAGCAAAGCTGACAGAGGGATTGAGTAGTAGACTCTTGCCTGGAGGTTTGTCTTCAGGCAAGGAAAGGGGAGGATCAGTGTTGGTAGTACCCAGCAGCCTTTGATGGTCCACAGCCTGGTTATGTGTTCTTAGAAGCTCTGACTCAGCAGTCTGGAGCCAGGCCATCAAGTCTGAGGAACCCTGAAACACGTGCATACTTACCCATTAGGTGCTTGTAGGGGAACCTCAGCTTTAAGCATATGTCTGCCTGATAGACCTGCCAGTACTTGGGTTAAGTAATGGGCTGTTCTATGGAGAGCGTGTCTCCTTACAGCAGTGTAATCCCTAGTAGGGCATTCACGGAAGGGTTCCAGCAGGTATTGACTGTAGTCCAATTAACTATGCCTATAACATTGCCTAGTTTGTTATCCCCTCTCCACAAAAATAGCAGGTAAGGCACCTAGAGCTCAAAGATTAGGTGAAGCTGGCTATCCAGTGAGCTCCAGCGATCTGCTTACTTCCCCTCCCCAGCCCTGGGATTACAAGAGTACCACTGATCCTGACCTTTTAACTGACTGTCCAGTGAGCTCCAGAGATCTGACTACCCCCCTCCCCAGCTCTGGGATTACAAGAGTACTACTGTTCCTGACCTTTTAACAGTTGGCTCTGGAGCTCATGTCCTCTGCTTGCCTAGAGGATACTTGATCAACTGAACTACCTGCTTCCCTCACCCCAGGCCATATTTTAACTGCTTTGAAAATAGAAATTTAAAATTTATTCTTTGAGAATTTTATGTATGTATGTAATGTATTCTGATTATATTCTCCCCCAGTCTCTCCAGATCTGTGTCCTACTCAGTGTTCTCCCAGATTGCATCTTTTTTTTAATAACCCACTGAGTTCAATTCGTGCCACTTATATTTGCACAGGTGTAGAGCCATACCATCCACTAATCAATGTTGACCAACCTGGGACCATACCCTTAAAGAAAACCCGATTCCCTTCCCCAGAAACCACTGGTTATCAATAGCTTCCCAACTCGTGAGTTTCTTCCCCTTCCTTGCTAGCGTGTTGAGTGGCTTAATCTCATGTAGGCAGCCATAGCTCCCGTGAGTCCTCGTGTGCAGCAGACCTGTCATGCCCAGAAGACACTATTTACCCAGGTCTTCCCAGACTTCTGCCTCTTCTTCTTTGATGCTATCCATGTCTTTCAGGGAGGGTGTGACACAGATGTTCCATTAAGACTAAGCACTTTGTGGACACTATCTGTGCTTTGACCAGAGGTGAGTCAGTAGAGCATGAGACTCGTAATCTCAGGGTCATAGGTTCAACCCCACTTTGGGTACTATTATGTAAAGAGAGGCTGCTTTTGTTTCATGGTCGCCCAGACCTGAATAACCACACAGAAACTATATTAATTACAATACTGTTTGGCCAATGGCTCAGGCATATTCTTAACTAGCTCTTACATCTTAAATTAACCTATATGCGTATCACTACAAGACTGTGGCTTACAGGTAATATTCAAGCATATTTCTCCTTAGGTGGCTGCATGGCGTCTACCTGACTCTGCTTTCTGTCTCTCGGCATTCAGTTTAGTTTTCTCGCCTAGCTATATTCTGCCCTTCCATAGGCCAAAGCTGCTTCTTTATTAAATAGCATACAGAGGGGAATCCTACATCAGTTTTTCAAGATGCTTAGCTCTCTACAAACCCTTCCTTTCCCTCTCCCTCCCCACTTCACTTGTTTTCCTACTAACAGTGACTCCGTATCCTCTATTTCTGTCAGTTGTTATTGGAGTGGATGTTAACTTGCAACATGGAGAACTGGAAAACTTGTTGGATTTGGTTAAGCTATTGATGATTTAGGGTGATTTTCTCAAATGTTTTTGATTTTTTTTTAACCATTTAGCCATACAATACTCCTACAGTTGTTAGGATATAATGACCTAACACTAACTGCAGCTCCTTCTAACAGGAAAATGCTATGTGTAGAGTTAAGAAGAAACTATTTTAAAAAATAGATTTTTAGGAAATTCCAAAGCCAGATGTGGCCATGCATGCGGAACACAGTGTGGATTAGAAATTCAAGGTCATTCTCAGCCACTTAGGGAGATCTAGATCAGTTTGACTCAAAATCAGCAACAACAACAAAAATATTCTAGGATCTTTATTAAATAGGTAACTTTGGAATTCTGTTTTTATAGGCAGTGTGAATCTGTTGTTAAATTGAGGCATGTTTTACAGTGTTTTAGATATCCATAATCATGTGGTTTAACATTCTGTTGTACAGTTTCCATACTGATCCGTTGGAAGCCTTTTGACATTTTAACCTGTACTATCATCTAGATGATTTGGGCACGATGCACTGAAGTATGTAGTACTTATACGAAGGTAATCCAGAAAGTCCTACTTTTAGTTGTAAAATGTACATGATACTAGGTAACCTTTCCAATGTTAGTGAGCCTATGTTTCCATTTAAGCTCAAGGTCTTATGAGCTCATTCTTGTATCAAAGTATGTTATATTCTAGAGAGCCATTAAAGGAACATCCATTGTTGGGGCCATTCTATGGGTACTGATCTGTGAAATCAAGTACCCCTTTACTTCCAAATCTTGATCCTTTCTTCCATATCTAAAAAGGATAGGCAGAAAGCAAACTTCCTTAACACTTGTGTATCAAGCATTTGATTTAATTTTTTTAAAAAAATTTATTCATCTGCATGTATCCTGTATGTCAGAAGAAGGCACCAGATCTCCTTACAGATCATTGTGAGCCACCACGTGGTTGCTGGGAATTGAACCCAGCACGTTTGGAAGAGCAGGCAGTGGTCTTAACAGCTGAGCCATCTCTCCAGCCCCCTTGATTTGATTTTTAAGGTGTAATTTTTCAGTTGTTCCAACAAAACAAGTTTCTGGGTCTGCCTAGTGGGGATTTTTTCCCTCTAAATCTAATTATCACCTCACAGCCACACCCACACCCCAGTGTTCTTGCCAGGTGTCTTTTTCTTCAGTTAAAGAAGTAATTTTACTTTTTATGAAATAATGGCCTTATCTCTACCTTTCAACTGTTTCGCAGCATCTGATTTCCTGGGTAAAAGACTCTCCCTCAGATCTGCCTTGACAGAAATGTTGGAGGTTACCCTCAGAAGTGATTTGCATAGCAGCACCTACAAAGCTCTTTCTTTGAACGGGTCAGTCAGTCAAGTCTTCCTCAGTGCTTGGAGCCTGAGGGTAGGAAGACTTATTCTGATGGGATTTCCCTTTCTTTTCTTTTGAACAAAACTGAGGAAGGTGATGGTGGCTGTGAGAAAAGAGCATCTTTAGTGGTGTTGGAAGCCATTGTTGAGTTGACTAACAGCATGTGTGAATGAAGTTCTGGAACCTTCTTCTTTTGAACCTCTAGTCATACTTCCTTCATGGAATCAAGAGACTAGTGGCTTCTTTTATGTCATCTGCCGGGGCCAATGTTGGTTGATCTCCACATCTGTTTCCTATTGTTTCTGTTCTAGGGCAAGACAAGAGAAGCAATTAGAAGAAAACTTGAAGTTACATGTGCCTAGCTCTCTGAATCTGTGCCTACACATGCCATCTTTTCTCTTGGGGGATCTGCCTAGTCCCTTAGTGAAGAACAGCTACACTTATGGATTAGGTCTCAATAATATCACTCTAGCAATCCTCTGCTCTTTCCCGCCTCATTAATGGCTACAAAACACAGCTGGACTTCCTTTCATTTCTGTCCTCTGTCTGCCTTAGTGATCTTATCTAATCTTACAACTTAAATTATAACTCGAGAGTCATAACCCCCCTCCTTCTTTAAGCATTTGAGTTCATGTCTGCTGATCCACTCCTATACTTGGCTGTCTCATGGTACCTTGCATTTACCACGTGTGAGGCTGAGTTCCAGCTGGCCTGTCTTCCCACAGTCTGTCCTGTTTCAGGTACTTGCTAAACTCTAAAGCAGAAGCCATGCTGCTTCCTTCCTTACTCTGACATCACAGTCTGTCAGCAAATTGTTGAGTCCCTCCTTCAGAATCCTTCCAGAATAGGAGCGCCCCTCAGCACTGGCAGTGCAAGTGCCCGATCGGTTTTTGTTTTCCATCTTACTTGACCTCCCCCAGCCTGTTTTTAAGCAGGAGAATACATTCATTTCATTTGAAAAAGTGGTACAAGATAGCAAAGAAGAGCTAGAGCCAGTGACATCTTAGAACTTAGTCTATACAAAGATGCTTAATAAGTCACAAATCAGAGCAGCTGTGTGCTGAGTATGGTCATCAGGGTGTATCTCCAAAGTACTCGAGAACAGAGTGAGAAGTGATAGTGACCAGTTTACACTCATGTGAGCCCTTCATCTTTATCTCAGTCTGTATTTGAGTTGTGGTAACTAAGTGCCACTCTCCAGGTGATTTATGAAGTCTTTATTTTGCCCACAGTTCTGGAGTTGGAAGTCTTAAGTATATGTCATTTATTAAGAGTCTGGCCAGGACCTTCCTTCTGGTTCATGTACAATAGTTCACGTGACCCTTTGCCAGCTAGGGTCTCCTTTTATATAGTCACTAATACTGTCAAGCCCTGCACCCTGAAAAAGTCTCATCTATTCCTAATTACAACCTAAAGACTTCACTTCCCTTCACTGCTAACATTTGGTTTAGGGGTTTGCATTTCTAGTGCAGGCAGTTAGAGGCTGTCAAACCTCAGCAGTCCTGCTTCGCCCAAACAGTGTAGTCAGACATAGGTGGGAGAGCTCACATCAGCTGCAAGTGATCAACCTGGCTTCTCATCAGCTACCTCCGTAGAGCAGTAGCGGGGAGTGGCCTGAATTTCGGAAAAATGTGAGTGTTGTCGGGCCTGTAACCACAGCAGTGTATCAGAACAGCTGCTTCTTTGAGAGAAAATTAGGTACGATGGAATATTTCCATCTCTAATACATTCTTTCTTATTGTAGGTGTACTTGCAATAACTGAGAAGAGACCAGAGTGTGGCCAGAATTTCCCATTCTTACAATCAGGTCATTGTACCTGGTGTTCCATGAATACTCATCAGTGGTCTCCAGTTATTAGATGTCTTTGTCAAATGATTTATTATCTCTGCCCCACCCACCCCATATAAAACATAGGTAGATAGCAGGGTGCTTTCTAGAAGGAAATAGAAGATAAAATGTATGTAGACTGGCTAGCACATGCTTTTTTTAAACCTGGATTGCCTAGATGGCATCTGTTCCTTTGGGAAACATTCCCCGAAGAGTTCATCTTCTAGCAGGAAATGGAATAAAATGGAAGTGGTTTGAGGAGATAGACTCTTCAAATTGTGTTAGTCTTTAAGGGGCTACAGACAGAGTAGCGCACATGCGTCCTGTGAGGTAGATGGTAGGAATGTCCTGCTTTCTAATAGCTCTAATGTATGTTCACTTGATACACATTGGTTTTTGTTTACAGATCATAGTCTAAAGTTTTCTAACATAATTGTAAACACATGGTGGGGTCCACTAATTCTGTGAAGAGAAGTCTGTGTTCCTTTAATAATGATAGGATAGTTATAATAGCTTGAATGTTTGAATGCTTTAAAAAAAAAGTCTTGCAATCATATGCACGTGTTGGTAGGACATAAACTTGGCAAATCCACACTTGGAATCAGTCATACGGTGGAATCTTATGAAGGTGCTGTTTCTGTTACAGCATGGGGTCAGGAAGAGCCTTTAGAAGGTGACTGTTTTATAAACCTGCACTCTGCAGTCTCTCCACTGAAGTTCAACACTGACTTTTCAGTGCAGGGTTAACCTGGATAACCTGGAATTGCCAGGACTGTAGAAGGCCTGGACTTCCTCTGCCCACTGGACAGTATCAACCTGCCATTAAGCATTCTCTCAGGTGCTTTCTTGCAGGGAGAAAGCTTTCCTGCTGCTGAGGTTTCTTTGTCATGCACTTCCCTTACTGTAGGGGAGAGTATGTTTTTGCAGGTAGTTTTGTGGTAAGGCTTCTTCAGTGGCATAAGAGCTTTCTCAGATCAACTGACAGATGAACAAGTTCACAAAGGAGAGTAGTTTCCCCCACCCCCACTCACTGTCTTCACTAACAAGTGAGGACAGATGTAGGTGTGGCAGGAAGGGAGTAAGCTTATTTTCGGTGAATAAAGGCTCACTTGTGGTTTGAATAAGATTTTCTAGAGAGGATTAAATGTTTGAAGGCATTGATCAATGTTGTCATTCGACTAAAATTTATATAAATTTAGCATTCAAATAAAAGCATTTATTAAATGGAAAGAATTATTCTTCTATTATATTTAAAGGTACATTCCAGCCATAGTATAAGCTTTTCAAACTTCTCTGGAGACATTATTTTGATTATGAGAATATTTACAAGTGTTTTTGAGTTTGTTACAAACTACAATTATGTGTCTTAAAGTTTTTGTGCTTTTGTGTATTATCTTGTCTCTGTTTAGGATTACATATATATATATATATATATATATATATATATACATATATTGCTATTTTTATTTCATTATCACAGCTCTAATAATTATAATCTCATTGCTCTAAAGATAAACACTAAAGTACCTGAGGACTGGATCTGTTTCCAAGATGATAAAGGTTTAATTCTGTCCAATGAAGTGAGCCTTGAAGCCAAACTATATTTGAGTTGTTCCCAGAATTATTCTTAGTAGAGCATTAGACCTGATGTGCAACCATAAGGACCTCAGGGCCACTCAGGGTCCTGGAGTCAGAACAGAGGGAAATGCTTCATCCTTGGAGGTTAGAGAGGAGCATGGGAGAAATGTCAGGAGGTGAAAGGGCTAGAATCAGTAGAGGGAGCAATGCAAGCGGACCTTGTGAAAGCGGTCCCAGCTCTCATTTCTAAAGGTCTGACCTGAAAGAGAGCTGGGAGGCAGCTGCCTCATCTGTGCCCTTTAAGCTGCTTGTGTGGCCCTGGGTCTGGGCCTACCTCTGTGGTCTGCTTGGGAGGGAGGGGAAGTCAGAACAGGCTCCTGTCTCAGCAGCACCAGAAGCACGAGTCTGCAGTATAAAACACTGATTGACAGAGGTGCTGGTTTCTTGTCTCACTCTATCCTAGACTGGCTCCAAATTCTCCATTCTCATGCCCGCCCCATCATCCCAAATCCTGGGATTGCAGGCATGTAAACCACAGCCAGCTTTAAAAGGGGCATTTTATGTTTGGGGATTGTATCTGAGAAATAGACTCTGCTGCTAGATTGGAAATACATGTTTAAAGAGCTGAACACTGCTCAGATTATGAGGTAATGGGGGAAACTACAGAAAGCACTCCTGAGGACACATGGTACCCACTGGTGGCAGCCCTGGCTCGAAAATAAGGTGCTAAGCAAGACAGAGGGTTAGCAGTATTTCTAGAGTTCTTGATGCAAAATTCGATAAAACTCAGGACCAAGCCACGTGCCTGCTGATTTGTGAGGTTTGGAGGGCCAGGTTGTCTTGAATTGTTAGACAAGGGGCAGTACTAATATCAGATGCTGACATGCCTGACTAAACTTTACCTTTTCTGTAACTTTTTTTTTTTAGTCTACTAAATTAAAGGCAAAACGTAGAATTGAAGTAGAAACAGGGAATTGAAAATAGGTAGTAAAATTTTTGTTTCTCTTTATTTTATATTCCAACTATTTGGAAAATAAACTAGGAGACTCCATCCAGTTTTGTGGACATTTTAGCATTTAAGATGATGTGAAACCAAGCTCTGCTGAAATGATTGTTTTAATTTTAAGATTAGTATTGAGGAAGAAATGCATTATTTTAAAATACAGTTTCCAAGTTGACTAATGCCTTTTCTTTCACTAGCATCTCAGAGTTTGAGCTGAATCTGTTTGGTAGTTCGCAGTCTATTTTCATTAGCTAACTGTTGTGAGAAAAGGCCCCCTGGGAAGAATAAGATCATCTTAGTAATTTTGCTCTTTCATCTGTGCGTGTATATAGCTCAACTGCTTTCGTTTCTGATATTGCAGTCGAATTAGATCAAAAGCAAGTAATTTTCACATCCTCTATACTTCCTGTCGCTCTGAACTCTTGTATATCTGTATTCTTCTAGGTGAGGAATTTTAAATTGGAACAGGAACAAGAAAAAAACAAAATTTTGTCAGAAGCACTGGAAACTTTAGCCACCGAGCATCATGAACTAGAGCGATCCCTGGTTGAAGGATCCCCGCCTGTCAGCATCCTTAGTGAGGACGAGTTCTATGATGCGCTGTCAGGTAACTCCTGCCTCATTTCTCCTGTGTTGTTGGAAGTGTGGAGTCCACCACTCAAGAGTCTTTGTAAGAGCGACTGTCACCTGGAATTTCCCAGAATAAACTTAAAGTGGTTTATCAGTGTAGCTCCTTTAGCTACTGTGTAGTACATATGTGTGTGCGGGTGTGCACATGTGCATGCACAGGTGTTCATTTGTGGAGTACGTATGTGTGTGTGTGTGTGTGCATGCACAGGTGTTCATTTGTGGAGTACGTATGTGTGTGTGCGGGTGTGCATGCACAGGTGTTCATTTGTGGAGTACGTATGTGTGTGTGCGGGTGTGCACATGTGCACGCACAGGTGTTCATTTGTGGAGTACGTATGTGTGTGTGCGGGTGTGCATGCACAGGTGTTCATTTGTGTAGTACGTATGAGTGTGTGCGGGTGTGCACATGTGCATGCACAGGTGTTCATTTGTGTAGTACGTATGAGTGTGTGCGGGTGTGCACATGTGCACGCACAGGTGTTCATTTGTGGAGTACGTATGTGTGTGTGCGGGTGTGCATGCACAGGTGTTCATTTGTGTAGTACGTATGAGTGTGTGCGGGTGTGCACATGTGCATGCACAGGTGTTCATTTGTGTAGTACGTATGAGTGTGTGCGGGTGTGCACATGTGCACGCACAGGTGTTCATTTGTGGAGTACGTATGTGTGTGTGCGGGTGTGCACATGTGCACGCACAGGTGTTCATTTGTGGAGTACGTATGTGTGTGTGCGGGTGTGCACATGTGCACGCACAGGTGTTCATTTGTGTAGTACGTATGAGTGTGTGCGGGTGTGCACATGTGCATGCACAGGTGTTCATTTGTGGAGTACGTATGTGTGTGTGCGGGTGTGCACATGTGCATGCACAGGTGTTCATTTGTGGAGTATGTATGTGTGTGTGTGGGTGTGCACATGTGCACGCACAGGTGTTCATTTGTGGAGTACGTATGTATGTGTGCGGGTGTGCACATGTGCATGCACAGGTGTTCATTTGTGTAGTACGTATGAGTGTGTGCGGGTGTGCACATGTGCACACACAGGTGTTCATTTGAGTGCAGGCACATGTGCACCACTGTGTGTGTGTGTTTGTCATCAGAAGACAGCCTTGGGTGTTAGTTCTTGTCTCCCATCTTGTTTAAGACAGAGTTGTTGTTCACCACTACACCTGCCCAGCAGTTCCCAGGGGACACCTCCCCCCCAACACACATGCCCTCTTCTACTCCTGTCTGGCCATAGGAGCGCTAGGCTTGTATGTTCACCACTGCTTCTGTCTTTACTTGGGTTCTGGGCTTTCAAACTCACATCTTCATGTTTACATGGCACTAAGCCACGTTCCCAGCCCAGCTAGTGTGTGTGTGTGTGTGTGTGTGTGTGTGTTATGACAAGAATTGGAAGATCGGTGACAAAAGTTCAACACTGAGTGGGTGAGGTAGCTTTCCCTGGTAGAGGGTACTTGCAGCCAAGCAAGAACCAGCTCTCGGAAGTTTTTCACTGACCACACGATATACTATGACATGTATGCCCTTTCAAATAAGTAATTTTTTTTTTATCTAAAGAGAGTTGCTACCTCAAATAAATCAAAGTGGAGTTAACTTTATTTTGAAAATGTACAATATGCTAGAATTAGAATATCTTCAAAACTGCACACATTTTATTTGCTCCTTTTTCAGTGACCTCTGGTGATAGCTCTTGTCACCTTCTGTTTCTAAGGAAACAGAAAGAGACAGTGGGTTCTGTCTTCAGAAAGACCTTTAGCATTTAGTATGCTGGAGGCCAGAGTGTAACTGGCACAGAAGAAAGGAAGTCCTTAACTTTGCCCCAGAAATTGTGTACAGCAGAGCACATATCCCTTATGAGCGTGGACTCAGAGCCTCCAGCCCTGAGAGACATGGACAGCTGAGGGATGAACGTGGGAGAGCTGTGGACAGTGTGGAGGAGGTGGGCTACTAAACAGTTTGGATTCTGTGTATGTGTGGGGTACTTTGTAGGCCAGGCTGGACTTGAACTAATCATCCTGCCTTAGTCTCCCAAGAGCTGGATCACAGGCATGTGCCATCGAACTTAACTGACTTCTGAGCTTAGAAGTTGACATTAGAAGATTTGAGATGAATATGAATGGGAGAGAAAGGTATTTAGAGACCATGAGACTGAGACATTATTTTATGGAAGGGAATGGAAGAGAGGAAGCATGGTGAGAGAGAGGGCAGGAATGAGAACAGGAGGGTAAGCCAAGGAAGCTGTGGCAGTGGGGCTAGCACAGGGACGGAAGACAGTAACTGCAGGGTTGTAGACTCGAAGGAGTATTCACTTCATAAGACAGGATCAAACTTTGTTAGAAATACAGGGGAGTTAAATCAGAGGAACGTATTTTCACAGTCAGACGTGAGATAATCAAAAGACGGTGGTGGGGACTGTCAGTTTAATGTGGGGTGTGTAAAAGTAGCGACTCATGCTGGGAAGGGAAGAGGATGTCGGATCTGAGTACAGAATGAACTTGAGTGAAGGTTTTACTCTTGCAGGAGGTAAGAAGGTGGTGCAATTAACACTGCAGGTGGCTTATACTTCTTGTACCTCAACCCTGTGCTTTGTCCATTGGTATTAACTTGTGGATTCTGTGAGCGACTTCCCAAAGGAAAATCAGTAGAGGGATTCTTGTATGGTGGTTTGAATGAAAAATGTCCCCCATAGGCGTACATATCTCAACATTGCATTCCCAGTTGGTGGCACTGTTTTAGGATGCTGTAGAATTATTAGAAGGTGTGTAATCTTGCTGGAGGAAGCATGTCAGTGGGCTGAACATTGACTTCTAGTTTACCCTCTCTGCTTCATGGTTGATGTTGGAGATGTGATGTTACAGCTTCTGGCTCTGGCTGCCTGCTGTCATGTCTCCTCACCATTAGCCCAAATAATCTCTTTTCCTTAAGTTGCCTTAGCCATGGTGTTTATCACAGTAATAGAAAAGACACACTGAAATACACATGGGTTTTTCCTCAGAGCTTAGTGTTTGTGTTTTTCTTTTTTGAGACAGGGTTTCTGTGTGTAGCTTTGGTGCCTGTCCTTGAACTAGCTCTTTTAGACCATGTTGGTTTCGAACACACAGAGATCCTCCTGCCTTTGCCTCCCAAGTGCTGGGATTAAAGGCGTGCGCTACCACCCCCCAGCTCAGAGGTTGGAAATTGTTGTAGGCACATATAACTGCGTGTGTGTGTGTGTGTGTGTTCATGTGTGTGGTGGCCTTGGGGAGCAGAGGTGTTGGAGTCCCTGAACTGGATTACAGATAGTTGTGAGCTGCCTAGCATGGGTGCTGGGAACCAAACTTGAGTGCTCTGGAATAGTACTAAGTGCTCTTGGCTGCTGAGCCATCTCTCCAGGCCCTTCTTCAGAGGTTAGTAATGGCTTGATAGCCCCCTTCCAGGCCTTCTTCCAAGCATTCACAAGTATATAGACTTATATACATTAGGGCTCAAAAAACATGACTTTAAGTACATATTTGATTGTTCTGAATGAGTTTTTCACTTAGCCGTGTGTCTCTGGACTCCTTTTCAGTGTTGCAGCTGCAGCTTAATCTTGTTCTGTGCATGTAGTATGATTTCCTTAACCATCCCCTTCTGGGATGACATTAGCAGCTGCTGCCATCTCTCTGCTTCTGGGTATGTCAATAGCAGTCACCCCTGGGAGGAGGAGATAGCAGGAGCTGGAGTTCCTTTGACAGCACTCCCACATCTGCTTCTTGGTCAGGTGGGATTGTGTCTGTTGCTCTGGCTTGTTGTGTCGAGCAGGCTCCTGAGGCCGAGTCCTAGTCGAGCTAATAGCATATTGTCTGTTGACTGTAAGAAATCAAAAGAGGGACAGGGCCAACCCTTGAATGGCCCTCAAGTTTCGTTACGTCTGTTTAAACACAGCAGTTCATCTGCGGCGTCTCTAATAATTCTTGATGCAAATTTAGGGAATCATAGAACAATGCAAAAGCTGCATTGAAATGAAGCCTGATACCTGTGGTCAAGTCCTGCCCTGCTGTTGACCTGGCTGCACAATTCACGGAGACCAGAGGAGCTCTTGCTGAGTCATGACGTCATTTCACACACAGTGTCTTCACACTTCCTCCTTCACTTCTGTTAGGAAAGAACAAACCCTTAGTAGGCCAGCCTTTAATTGTCTTGCTGTCCATGCTTTCCCAAGGAAGCTTAGTTATTGCTTCATTCACTAATGTTAAAATACATGTAACTTAAAATTAAAGATTGATTTAGAGTTCCAGCACTTAAAAGTCCTAACATCAGCTGGGTGGTGTTGTTGCACCCTTTTAATCCCAGTACTTGGGAGGCAGAGACAGGAAGATCTCTGTGAGTATGAGGCCACCCTGGTCTACAGAGTGAGTTCCAGGACAGTCAAGGATATACAAAGAAATCCTGTGTTGAAAAAAGCAAAACAAATCCCCACATCAAGGCATCAACTGGGCTGTGTTCTTTCTAGTGGTTCTTTGCCATAGTGGCCCGCCTGCACTCCTTGACTCCAGGCTCCTTCCACATCTTCAGAGCCCGAGTCTCTGATTCCATGGATCCTTCCTTCTGAAAGGATCCCACGATTACACTGGGCTCACCCAACAAATCTGGGACATTTTGCCATCCCTGAAATTTCTAGGCCAGGTAGCTTAATCATGCCCCCTTCCTCTTTAACCAGTATTCTTAAATATAACTTATTTAGCCCATATAATGAACGCTACCTGCATGTGTGTTTTCAGGGGTGACCATTTGGCACTGGACAGCCAGTTGTTGTGCACTTCCTGGAGTGACTTTTGCCACCTCTCTGGTTCCCAGCTCTCCTCCATTGCTTATGAGGCTCTTCTCTAGCCAGTTTGACTTGTTCGTTGGTGTCAACTTGTTTAGCTCATGTTTTGGCAGTTATGTTACAGGTGTAGCTTCTGATATTACTAGGAGGCACAACCTCTCAGCAAACTCCCTGACCCTCTGACTCCTACAGTCTTTCTGCCCCTCTTCCTCAGTGTTCTTTGAGTTTCCAGTCTAGGAATAGTTTGCAGATATATCTGTTGGGTCTAGGCTCCATGACTGTGTGCTTGGATTGGTTATTGTTTTCTGTTTGCAAAGAGAAATTTCCTTTTTAAGGGGGGAAGACTATACTTATCTGTGTATATAATGACAAATATTTAAAGATTGTTATTAGAGATTATGCTGGTTTAGTAAATTAATGTTTCATATTTTTCTCTAATAACCATGACTTTATGAGAACTGGCTAGAGGGATGGCCTAACCATTAAAGGCTAGGCTCACAACCAAAAATATAAGAGAACTGAGTGACTAGCTGAGTTTCCAGTACCAAGCATATCTCCCTCTTTTTGAACAGGTCTTACATGCAATTGGAGAGCTGTTAGTTACTGCCAATGTATGTGTACTACTACGGTATCCATCGTGCTGTTGTGCCCTGCTGGTCATTGATGTAACTCACAGGCATCATAGCTGGGTAGGACTATTGGTTGCTTCCCTCCTTTGGAAGCTTCCATGGTAAATTCTAGTACCATGAAAGCTAGTACTAAGGGAGAAGATTTTCAGAACGGTTCTAACTCAGTGATCTCTGGTTCCTGTTTCTGAAGTGCATGGTGTCTTCAGCAACAGAGATTTTGTAGGCAGAGTTTTGACCTCGGCCAGCTCTGAAATAACCACACAGAGACTTATTAATTATAGATTCTCAGTTAGTAGCTTGGGCTGATTTCTGACTAGCTCGTACAAGTTAAATTAACCCATGTTTCTATCTATGCTCTACCACTTGGCAGTTCCCTTCTTCAGCATGATATCTTCATCTCCTGCTTCTTCTGTGTCTCTCTGGCTACTCCATCCTCTTCTCCCAGTGCTCTCTTTTTGTCTGCAAGTTCCACCTGACCGTTTTTTTGCCTAGTTGTTGGTCAGTCAGTTCTTTATTAACCAATGGGAGTAATACATATTCACAGTGTTCAAAAAGATTGTTTCACAGCAGGCTTTACCTTCCAATTCGAGGGCTAACCAAGAGCATTAGCAACAGGCTGTATAACTTTGGGAGTCTCTTGGACAGCCCTGACCAACACAAAAGAGGTTCTCTCTCTCTCTCTCTCTCTCTCTCTCTCTCTCTCTCTCTCTCTCTCTCTCTCTCTCTCTCTCTTCTCTCTTTTCTCTCTCTTCTTCCCTCCCTCCTTCCTTCCTTTGATCCTGTGAGTTGTTCAAGCATCCTTGTTATTTTACTCACCTCTCCTTCATCTGTATTTTAATGAGAGCCTTTGAGGTCCAGCCCCAAGGTCCTCTTCAGGGTTCAGATTGGAAGCTACAACAAGTGGAAAGAACTTTATCTAAGGGCTATCTGAGAATGAGTGAGTTCTCACACCATGCTGTTCCAAAGAAACTCTTTATCCTTCTGCTTTTATTCTAATTCTCCTGTCCTCTTCCTGATTCCTCCTGGCTTCTTCTAGCTTTCATCCTCCAGCCTAAAATCTCTCTCTCCCAGGAGCTTTGAAGCCATAAAGAAATCACAGAAATTACCTCTCCTTGGTCAGAAGCACAGTCCTAGGGTAAGTGATAGGAGCTGAGCCATTGCCATGGCAGCACAGGGTCCAAGGTTACAAGAGTAAAACAGCGACCAGAGTGTGCGTGTACAGTGCACAGCTTTATTGATTTTGAGACATAGGTCTATTGTTAACAGACTTAGCAAGCAAAGAGTTGGCATGTTTTTCCTAGGGTGTTTGCATAGCAACCTGATTACACATCTGTGACTCTGACCTTGTGCATAACTGCAAAGTTCCAAACTTAAGATCTATTTACAAAACGCCTTTAGTCTAGTTTGAACTTGCTGTAAGGTAAAAGTGAACTAATTGTGTGCAGTTGCTCTGAGCAAAAGAACAAGGCAGGCTTTTGAGTGACCACAGATCTTGTGGGACAGATAGATCCAGTTATGAAGCATGTCCCAGTATATATTCTATAATCAAAACTATATAGCTACATGAAAAGCCACCTTCCTGACCACCCACAGATATATGTGTCCATAGGATTGAGATGTAACCATGAGATTACATATACACATCACACATAATTACATACTACAATTCAGTTATTGGGGAGACACCAAGCTGCTTTAGCAACAGTGAGCAACAGTTTCCAGAGTCCATGGTCCTGCAGACCTTGCCTGAGCAAGATTAATCTCCATTAGAGAATCAATCCTTTGGTGGTTGACATTTGAACACTAGTTGTCACCTGCTGTGTATTCCCATGGCCTCTGACAATGGTTACTTTCTTCCACCTCCTCTAAAGAGACTCCCTTTCCCATTTCCCCTCCTAGATCCCTTGTATTCTGCCATTCCCCTTTACCCTCCTTTCTCCCCTTTATCTCTATCTACCTCCCTCTTCCTCTCTAAGAGCCCCCGTTTCCCCGTTTCCCTGATCAGATCACTTACACCCTACTATTAACTTCTCTATTGTTCCCAAACTCCTAATCTGGCAATAGCCCCATTTTAATTTCCTGGTTTCTGTAGTTACTACAAGCTATGTATTTGCATGTGAAGATTTGGCACTTGGAGCCTCCAAAAAGAGAGAACATGGGCCATTTGTCTTCTGGTCTGATTTACTTTCTCACTGTGATCTGTCCTAGTTCCATCCAGTTTCCTGAGAAGGTCATGACTTCATTTTTCTTTAACTCCAAGTAGTATACTACAGTGTAGATGTAAAACAGTTCGTTGTCTATTTGTTGGTTATAGAGCATTTGTTTCCATTGTCTGATTCTTGTGAGTAGAGAAGCAATGAGCATGGCTGAGCTAGCATCTGTGGAGTAGGGTGTTGAGTCCTTTGGGCATATGCCAGGGAGTGAAATAGGTGGGTAATGTGCTAGACTTATTTTTAGTTTTTTGAGAATTCTCCATGCTGATTTCACAGTGGCTGCACTGGTTTGTGATCTACTAACAGTGAATGCGGGTCCTTTCCCCCTGCGTGCCCCACGGCGCCTGTTGTAGGTTATTCCACTGATCTTTGGCATTCTGACAGGGGTGAGATGAAATTTCAAAGTTGTTTTCATTTTAAGTTTCCTAACTGCTAAAGGTTAGGAAAACTAAATTTGAGAAATTAGCTGTTATTTTTCTTCTTTTGAGAACTTCATTTGGGTTCCAGACCCACTTTTCAAATAGGCCATTTGCTTTGTCTAATTTTTAAGGCAGGGACTTTCACTGGGCTAAGCTGTGCATTTCAGCCGGGCTGGCTGCCAGCGGGTAGCTGAGATCCACTTGTATCTGCCTGCTCGGTCCTGGGGTCAGAGACAGATGCGGCTATGCCTGGCTTTTATGTGGGTGTGGGGATCTAAGTGTAGTTTTCATTATTGTATAGCAAGTACTTTACTCATGGGACAACATTACTAGCTTTTTTTTCATTTTGTTTGTTTATTTGTTTTGTTTTTTGTTTCATTTTTAAAATTAGTTTATTTTGAGGCAGGGTTTCTCTTAGTGTCCCTGGCTGTCCTGGAACTTGCTCTCTAAAGCCAGGCTGGCCTTGAACTCGAGTTGCATGTGCCTCCATTACCTGGCCATTAATAGCTTTTACTTTAAAGTTTGCTTTCTCTTGACCCTTTTGTCACCCTCTTTTAAAAGTAAAAGGGTTCTTTGATTTGACTGGATGGGATTTCACATTTCCCTGTGTCCCCTTGAGCATTTCCAGATACACAGAGCCAATGGAAATTTACTACCATGGTGGGCGACACCCATTATGGCACAGAGCCAGAGTGACTTGTAATAATTTTCCCAACCATGTGGGATCTCTTGAGAAAATTACTTTTCCAGTATGCTTAGTGACTAAATATTTTACACAATTACATAAAGTGGACAGATTTTTTCCTTACAATTTTATTAAATTCACTTGAGTTAAATGATTTAAAAGGAGAAAAATCTAATGAGGCATCACATTTTGTGTTCACTGGGGTGTGTGCATGTCTGTGTATGTAGAATGAAATGACTATATCCAGTAAAATCCCAACTGTGCTTAGTGGACATATTATGGGGGAAAACTCCAAGCATTTGCTACATATTTCAAACAAAAAGATTTAACAAGAAGCCAAATGCTAGTTAGTTCTGTGAAAAAGCTTCATTCTACCAGCAAATAGAGTTGTAGAAAAAAGTTTTAAAAAATGTAAGTGGTTCCTTCTATATATTTCTACTTCTCAATTTCACTGTTTGCTTTAAGCTGTTTTCTTCTCTTCCAGAGCCCATGGCTTTCAGACATCCCTTCTCCAGAGTAGACCCCTCTTCTGGAGCCGTGTATTGCACGGTACCTGGCACTTCTCCAGAGTAGACCCCTCTTCTGGAGCCGTGTATTGCACGGTACCTAGCACTTGGAGATGCACAGCAGCCACACTTTCTAAAAGCTCGGTGACTGGACACCGACCAGCCTGCCTTACGAATGTATTGAGTGTCAGCAGGAGACTGAGGTTATTAGTGCTTGCTGACTTCATACATCCCAATCACTGCTGCGATTCTGTGCTGGTGGGGGATGGGTGGTGGCAGAGGGGCAAAGAATGAGATGGGCCCAGAAATTAGACTTGTGCTTAAGTAACCGTCAGGCAGCACTATGGGACCCCAGAGCAGGAAGCAGCAGCAGCTTGGGGAGAAATCAAGTTGTAGACTTTGAGTCTAAAGTGATCTGCTGAGGGATTATTTTTCTGTCATTTAATGCCATTTTATTGTTCAGTGTTAACAGAGAAGTCCCTGCCTTTGACTCTTGTGAGCTCGGGATGATTCTTATGTTTACTCTCGTTTTTAGAAACATGCAGAGATTAGTTGCTCAAGAAAGGCTTTCTTGTCAGACTTTCCTCTTACTACTGTTTCAGTTGAATGCCCATGAACTGTACCTGAAATCCAATCATGTGGATTATGTCATTTAACAGAAGCTAGTTTTAACATTTTTAGCAGTCTTAAGTGCAAGGTTTTAATAAATCATACCTTTTATAAATCAGAATTCAAAAATCAAGATGGAAATAACTTGTTTGACATGTAGAGTCAGTGACAAAGAAGAGTTGTGACATGTGTCAAGTGATTGAACCCAGCAGGTGCAGCAGGTGGTAGCTGATACTGGTTTACGTATAGCAGATACAGGATTGGAGCAGCATTATGAATGCTGTTGGAAAAGCTGGAAGGTGCACTGTGAGCATTTACTAAGACACTGTTTGCTACTCTCTGCTTCCATTCCCACTCTCTAACTCTTTCCTTCTGCAGCTTGACTTTTAATAGCTGTGCATTTATCTGACCATCATCTGTGTTGTTTTCCTGTTCTCTGGGCCTGTTGGTGTTTGGTGATCTCAGCCACCTCTTTACATGTCATATTTCTGCTTAATAATCTAAATGCTGCCTTATTTGCATTTTTATAACACTTTTGTTTCTTATCTCCTTAACACTATGACTTCTTGGTTTGACCATTACCAAGCCTCCTCTGTGTGTATGTGCAGCATTGTGGAGAGCACGTGATTGTTACTCCAGCTCCTCTGTGTGTGTGTGCAGCATTGTGGAGAGCACGTGATTGTTACTCCAGCTCCTCTGTGTGTGTGCAGCATTGTGGAGAGCACGTGATTGTTACTCCAGCTCCTCTGTGTATATGTGCAGCACTGTGGAGAGCACGTGATTGTTACTCCAGCTCCTCTGTGTGTATGTGCAGCACTGTGGAGAGCACGTGATTGTTACTCCAGCTCCTCTGTGTGTATGTGCAGCACTGTGGAGAGCACGTGATTGTTACTCCAGCTCCTCTGTGTATATGTGCAGCACTGTGGAGAGCACGTGATTGTTACTCCAGCTCCTCTGTGTATGTGCAGCACTGTGGAAAGCACGTGATTGTTACTCCAGCTCCTCTGTGTGTGTGCAGCATTGTGGAGAGCACGTGATTGTTACTCCAGCTCCTCTGTGTATGTGCAGCATTGTGGAGAGCACGTGGTTGTTACTCCAGCTCCTCTGTGTATGTGCAGCATTGTGGAGAGCACGTGATTGTTACTCCAGCTCCTCTGTGTATGTGCAGCATTGTGGAGAGCACGTGATTGTTACTCCAGCTCCTCTGTGTGTGTGCAGCACTGTGGAGAGCACGTGGTTGTTACTCCAGCTCCTCTGTGTATGTGCAGCATTGTGGAGAGCACGTGATTGTTACTCCAGCTCCTCTGTGTATGTGCAGCATTGTGGAGAGCACGTGATTGTTACTCCAGCTCCTCTGTGTATGTGCAGCACTGTGGAGAGCACATGGTTGTTACTCCAGCTCCTCTGTATATATGTGCAGCACTGTGGAGAGCACGTGATTGTTACTCCAGCTCCTCTGTGTATATGTGCAGCACTGTGGAGAGCACGTGATTGTTACTCCAGCTCCTCTGTGTATGTGCAGCACTGTGGAGAGCACGTGATTGTTACTCCAGCTCCTCTGTGTATGTGCAGCATTGTGGAGAGCACGTGATTGTTACTCCAGCTCCTCTGTGTATATGTGCAGCACTGTGGAGAGCACGTGATTGTTACTCCAGCTCCTCTGTGTATATGTGCAGCACTGTGGAGAGCACGTGATTGTTACTCCAGCTCCTCTGTGTATGTGCAGCATGTGGAGTGTCAGTAGTGGAAGTGCTCTGGTTGTCCTTGTGGCATTTAAAATTACCTATCTGCTTACTCAAGCTGGGCATATGTTGTACGTACATCCTGGTGAATGCAGTTTATCCTTTAAGTTTTGGGTCGACTTTGTGGATTTTTTCCCCTTCCATAGTCTAGGTTCATCTTAGCTCACTATGTAGCCCATGGTGGACTCAAACGCATCCTTCTCTTTCAGTCTTCTGAGTGCTAAGACTATAGGCATACACCACTGGGGTTAGATCGTTTGTGTGTGTGTGTGTGTGTATCTGTCTGTCTCTGTGTGTGTATGGTTTTCTATTATTGACTAAATCAGTGTCTACGTTGGGATTTATTGTGCATTTTGTGCTTCTTAAGCATTGAGAGGATTTTGTTAGTCAAATATATTTTGAATGCTTGGTATCTCAGATGCCTGGTTAGGAATAAATATACCCAGATAAGAAAGATCCAGTCTGTAGTAATAGGGGCGGCGGGGCTGCATCCGAAAACACCCCAGCCGCCTGCCCTGCCCGGCTAGCTTTACCCCGAAATAATTACACGGACACTGTATTCTTTTAAACACTGCTTGGCCCTTAGCTCTAGCCCTTACTGGCTAATTCTGATATCCCAATCAACCCATCTCTAACAATCTGTGAGCACCGGTCTTACCGGGAAGATTCTAGCCTAAGTCCATCCTGGGTCAGAGCTTCATAGCGTGCGTCTTCCCTGGAGCAGGTAGCATGGCGTCTCTCTGAAGTGTCTGCTCCGGAGAGCAGAGCTGCGGAGTCTGACCTCACTTCCTCTTCCTCCCGGCATTCTGTTCTGTTTACTCCACCTACCTAAGGGTGGGCCTATCCAATGGGCCTAGCAGTTTCTTTATTGCTTAACCAATGAGATCAACAGATTGATATATGACACTCCCACATCACCAGTCTTTCTAATCAGTAGGCTTGTTGGCAAGCTAGGAGAGACCACAGCATAGGAGAAAGGGACGTGCATGATATGATAGCTTGTCTTCCAGCCCCCTGCAGCCGCAGTCCTGAGTGCAGATACACACAGTCCACAGACCTCTGTTTCTTTTCTCTGCCCCACCCTACAACCCTGTTCTGACATTTCTTCCTAAACTTTGCTGTGACCCCAAGGTGAAAATCTGTTCCAGCTGTTTTACAGACACCAATTACCTGTATTTCTACAGTGTGCATTTTAGACAGTGGTAATGCTAATATAGCTAAAACTTGTATCTCCTTTGGTAAACTAAAATTTGTATAAGCTTCAAAGAATCAAAGTAATCAAGTTTGGATCCACTTGTCAACAAATTATACAAAAAGGGTTCCAAATGTAAGATTTTTCTTTTTTCTTAAGCTCCTAAACTTTTACTTCTGCCCTGTCTATATCTTAACAGATTTCCACCAGGCTAACGATTACCATCCATGAAACATGTACAAATTAGAAGCTACTGAGTTCTGGACTTACTAAAGGTTAATACGAACCAGTCCAGCTGATGTAAATGCTCCCTGCCCCTTCACCTGGAACAGTTAATTAGACGCTTCTGATAAACAAGCCTTTGACTAACCCGTTCAGCTTTCCTGGGCTTTGACGACCTATTCCTCAGTTCATCTGGAAGCAGCTATGGAAGGTATCTCCCTGTTCAGGCGCCATCTCTGGGGGTTCTGTTTCCCTGTTCAGCCTGTTGGCCCTCAGTCCAAGAGGGGAAAGAGCAGAAAGTACAACAGAAGTTTTGTACGCGGCCATACGCACAGATGGAGATGGCTCTCTGGGAGATGGATTTCAGTGAGTCAGCTCGATTTTATTCCAGAATATAAGGAATATATAGGATTGGGGAGACTGGGGACATACCCTAATTTGTACTAAGTGATGTGCTTCCATCGCAAGGCTTGGTATGTGGCAGTAGGGTCCTATGGCAGAGCTCCTAGCTCAAGTCTTCTCAGCAGGGATCTGTGCCAAAGGGCAAGCTGAAGACGAATCAGGCATCTGATCTAGAGACAGTTTTTAGATAAGGTCAGTCCACTAGGCCCAGGGATTCTCCAGATAAGGACAGGTAGAGAGCAGGAAGCCTTGCTGGGGAGGGAGGGAGTTTCCATATTGGCAAGCTTAGAGAAAGCTGCCAGGCTGTGGCAGACTGTGATCTCCAACCAGCCAGCAGTGTGATCCGACAACTCCTGCCAATGTGAGTCCAACTCCAAACTCTGTGACCTGACCCAGTGCAGCACCATTCTCTGACTGCCCTCCTCTCTGGCTGTGCTGTGCCGTCTTGGTCACACACTTTAGCACCAACACCCAGTGTTCTACCTCGCCTTGAAGTCGTTGTCTTCATCCTTCCCACTCCAGCTGATTTGTCATGTTTTCTCAGAAGCTGGCCCTGACTTCCCCAAAATTAGATCCCCCATCTTCTCAAACATGTGGTTTATGTCTATAGTGAGTGGTAGATACTTGGAGGGCATCAGCTGTACCTCATTAATCCCATCAAACTGTGTCTAATATGAGTCCTTCATCTGGTGTGTGGCAGGCTGATCTGCTGGTCACATGAAACTCCCTTTCAAAGTACAATTACTGTGTAACTGGGATTCAGTGCATCTCTCACCTTCCTGAAAATAATTTTGAAAAAAGCTGTCAATCAGGACTAATTGAGAAACTTGAGATTTAGTACTCGGGTGCATTAAGGTTTCCCAAAACCTGGATGTTGTAATTCTTCAACTACACGTAAAGGTCGCACATTGAAAAGAGTGCTAGATGATTCTTTAAGGACCAGGCAGTCGCTTTTGAAAAGCTGTCACAAGCACCACCATACAGTGTGGCTGTCTTGACCTCAGACCTCCTCTGGGGAGGATGTCTAGAATGCCTGTGACCCCCGTGCATGGCCAAAATTCTGTCCATGCTTTTGTTAGATCCTTGCAAATTACTATAGCAGTCTCTTGGCAGCCATCTCTGAAGTCATTTTATTTTCAGTTCATAATTTATTTGAAATACGATTTTGTCAATTTTATTTCTTTGTTCTGCTCACTCATTACTGTATTTTTGAGTTTTATATGGCTTATCTATTACTAAATAGGATTGTGGCACTGACATTGAAAGCTGCACTTTGGGTTATTCTAGGCATTTTAAGAACAGTTCTAGCTGGATGGTGGTGACGCACACCTTTAATCCCAGAACTCAGGAGGCAGAGGGAGGAGGATCTCTGTGAGTTCGAAGCCAGCCTGGTCTACAAGAACTAGTTCCAGGACAGGCACCAAAGGTATACAGAGAAATCCTGTCCGGAAAAGCCAAAAAAAAAAAAAAAAAAAACGTTCTAGTTCATGGCTAATTATAAATAACAAAAGCTTAAAACTGAGCCTGTAACCTTAAGTAAGAGAAGGAAGTGTGATTTGGACACTGTCCACGGTTCTTCCAAGTCTCCTGTGATGTGCTTGTTTGTTCTTGGTCTGCTCTTCAAAGGGCATTGTAGAGCATTCATCGGGACCGCCCAGGAGAATTACTGGCAGGGTTAGATTGTGAACTCTGACCTGTTCTTCCAGATTTAAAATGGTAGGAAGGATTAATTAGTCAACACCTGGAACATGCCTAGGCTCTGAAAGGCAAAGGCAAGGATTGTCTTAATTCTGGAGTGATGTTGGAGCCTCACTATCCCAGTCCCAGTCCTGGGCCCCCTGTTTTTTAGGAAGGGGACTGTGTTAGTCACACTTTGTCACTGTGACACGGCAGCCGAGCAAGTCAACTGGCAGGAGGAAAGGTCCCTTTGCACTCCTAGCCTTAAGTTTAGTAGGCCTGCAGCGAGGCAGAACATCAAGGGAAGGTGGCGGAGGAGCCGCTTACCCCAGATTGGCTGGGAAGTGGGTGAGGGCTGGGCAGGCACCACAAATAAAATACAATCTTTGAAGGCACATTCCTAGTGATCCACTTTCTCCAGTCAGACCCCACTGTCTATGGTTCACACCACCACTGCTTAGGTTCTCAACCTGTGGGTCTCAATCCCTTTGAAATATTTACATTATGATTGAAACAGTAGCAAAATTACAGTTATGAAGTAGCAGTGAATATAATTTTATGGTTGGGGGGGTCACTGCACCACGAGGAACTGTGTTAAAGGATCGCAGTTTGAGGAAGGTTGAGAAACACTGACCTAGGTAGAGCCCTTTTGTCCAATCACTTCTCTGAAGGGCACCTCTGCACATGGTCATTAGTCCACAAGAGAAGAGTATATTTCATATCCAAGCCACCGTACCGCATTCAATTTGAAATGTGTGGAGAATAATTCTGAGTTTTATATGAGTACTTACCACATTGAAAACAACTTTAGAGGGTTTGTATTGTCTCAGCTGTTGTGTTGGTCCTAATGTTTCTCTGTAGAGCTTCGTTCAGCGCTTTTTCTGTACATTACAGCAGCCATGACAACTCAGCTGACTCCTTTAGGAACTAGGTAGGATAGACTCACAAATAGAACTGTACCAGATTCCCTTTCCTGTCTTTGGGCTCTGTGGATAGTCCCAGTTGTCCTGAGAAAGATCAGGGAGTGATGCCAGAAGTTTCAGAGCCCTTCCCTTACCCTGTTTTCAAGGATGGGGTAGCATCTTAAATTTTTGAACCCATTTGCTTATTCTAGGATCATAGGGAAACTCTAGGAGAAAGGTAAATGCCTGTTTGATATGCTGTGGATCTAGCTAAATATTAAAATCAGTTTTTGTTATTACATTTTAAAATGTTAGCAGAAAAATCAGTGGAAATAATTATGTTCCCATATGGTGATCCTTTGATGGAGGTATTGAAATCGGAGCCGAGCAGGCCAGAATTGAATTCATGTATCAAATGTGTAAGGCCTTTGACTTTGCCTTATCAAGTTTTTATTTAGAGCTGCATTTTTGTGGGTTTTTGTTTGTTTTTGTTATTGGTACTATAAAATTTAAAAGCACAAAGTTTATCATGCATTTTTAAATACGCTGTATGGTGGGATTTGGTTCATTGGTATTGCTGTGTGTCACCTTTCCTGTCTGATTCTGTCAGCTTCTCATCACTGACAAATGCCGGAGGTAATTACTAGAAGCAGTAGGTTTATTCTGGCTCACAGTTCTGGAGGTTCAGCCCATTGTCAGCTGGCCACAGTACGTAGACCTGTAGCAGCACACCATGTGCAAGCACACCCAGCCGCACTGCTCACCTGCTGATGAGGAGTGGCTCCTTCGCGGGTACAGCCCGTGTCTTAGTCACTGTTCTGTCGCTGTTAAGACACCATGACCAGGGCAACTCTTACAAAGGAAGCATGTAACTGGGCTTCCTTACAGTTTCAGAGGTAAGTCCATGACCAACATGGCAGGAGTAGGGGGGCTTGCAGGCAGGTACGGACTCGAGAAGTAACTGAGAAAGCCAATTAGATTCACAAGCAGCGGGCAGAGAGAGGGGGTGGGGGAAGGGGAAAGGGGAGAGGGGAGAGAGGAAGAGAGACATTGGGCCTGGCATAGGTTTTTGAAATATCAAACCCCACCCCCACTGACCAACCTCCAGCTAGGACACACCTCCTAATCCTTCCAGTCAGCTCATTAACTGGAGACCAAACATGAAATATATGGGGGCCACTCTCATTCTTCTCCGGACCCAGCGACCACAAGACCTCCCACTAGATCCTGCCTCTTACGGTTCCACTGCCTTTAGGTAGTTTGAAGGTGGGGAGAAAGCTTTTAATATGTGAGCCTTAACTACAAGAATATGTGATATACAAATTGTAACAACGTCTACTTCAAAACTACTGTATCTCCCAAGCTGAAACCACTAGATGTGGTTTCTCCTGATTCTTGTTTTTTGTCTTTATTTTTGTTTTTATGAGTTCTGTGACTTTAAATACTGTGGAACAAGTAGTCAGCACATGGAGACATGAAATACTGTCCTCTCCAATACTGTGTTTTCCTCGTAAGCAGGGATGGATATATTGCCCAGTAACAGCTGATAGTCGAGTTATAAGACCTGGCCTATTGGCAACTTACAATGGAACAGAATTGAACAGATTATGTTGGTGGAAATTTCTTTTCTGCCCGGTGCCATAGCTGTTCAGTCCCAAAGAAACACACAGAGGCTTATATTTTTAATTACAAACTGTTTGGCCTATTGCTTTGACTTATTACTAACTAGCTCTTACAACTTAAATTAGCCCATAATTTTTATCTGTGTTTACCCACGTGGCTTGGTACCTTCTCTCAGTAAGGCATTCTCATTTTGCTTCCTCTGTATCTGGCTTGTGACTGTGTCTCTGCATTTACTGTTCCCAATTTTCTCCTAGTCTGGTCACCCTGCCTATACTTCCTGCCTGCCAGTATGAGTGACAATCTTTACAGTATACAGAGCATTATCCCACAGCAAGGTTACGGGGTTGAATGATCACCAAAGAGGCACTGACAAGCTTTACCAGGAGACCTGAAGATCACCCATGTGGCTAGGCTCTGATGAGGATTGTTAAGCCTCCACACCAGCTACAACTTTGGTGCTGATGTGGGGAAACCGCAGTGGTATGTGTGAATAATGAAGGATTTTTGCATCTGATCTGGATAAATGTGTCTGAATATAAATAGTGCCACCATGGCTCTCCTTTTGAAACAGCCATGCTCTGGGAATGGATTGATGTGTTTGATGCTAAAGGTGTGCTCCTTGCAGGACAGGTCCCTGTTGCAATGAAAGTGGTCTGTGTCACACTGCACTGCCTGTCATGAGGTTCTGCACTTGCCAAGGATGCTGAGCGTCCTCCCTTCCCGCATGATCAACTGCATGGCTCATCATAACCACGTAGTAAAAAGCAGTTGCCTGAAAACAAAAGTTTAGTTACTTTCAATATAAAACAGAAAGGTGTCATCCCTTGATTTGTTTTTATCTTATTTGCCCTTTGCTGGCTTTTGGTGGTTTTTTTCTCCCTTCTTATCCTATGCAGTAGGTACATGATGCACACTCCTTCCTGCATCTTGCTGCTCCCACACAGGCTCATTCTGTCGCCGTTTGCCTGGGACAGTTCCTATGTGGTGACTCTGTTGTCCTTCTCCCTGTTCTTGTCAGCGTACTCAACAGTCAGCAAAGGGCTGACATTGTTCTCCCTGAAGTGGATTGTTGCTGGTGACCACTGCCCCCATTCTGACTTCTACCTTGATACCCGGAACAGTTTACTGAGCACAACTATTGCGCACACTACTGTCTGGGAATCTCATGTGCCTGCCTTGCCCATGGCTCCTACAAAGGCAGGAATGAATTGAACAGTGCCATAGATGGCAGATGAGTCACAATTAGGATTAAAAAATGTTGGACTCTGCAGAATAGAGGTAATTAGTAACCTTTGTCAGAGCTTTCTAGCGATAGGCCAGATAGAGAGGAATTAAAGAGCAAGGTATAAATGGATAAGGGTGGGGAGAAGGAGGGGTAGGAACAGGGAGATGACAAGGAAGAGGGATGCAGGTGCCACTAGCCAGAGAGGACACGGATCTGCTGTGACATCTGATTGTGTGTCCCTGGGATGAACGCGGTGGCCCCATGTCAATGTTTCTAAAATGACTAGCACACTTAAGGAGGGTGGGGCTTCAGCCTGTGTATTTACCACATTGGGATCTTGTTTGGAGAAAGATTATCTTTGCGCATAGAAGCTCCTGCTATCTCTTGTTTACTGTTTACTGTCTCCTTTTTAGTTAAAAAAAATAGAAAAAGCTTTTTTTAAGTAGGCAAGTCCCTTCCTGTCACTTGTGTCTCTTAAATTTCAAACATAATGTCCTATGTATAGCAATGTTTCAGAACATTGTTTGATTGCTTTTTTGCTTTCGACATATAAATTACAAACTAAAAATGCGTTTCAAATCATTCTAAGACAAAGTTGCTTACCTTTTGAAATTCTTCATAGTTTACATGTTTACATATGAACGAATTGCAAGATGCAGGCATGACCCTATTCTCTGCAATCTGTTTCCTGTTTTGATGCATGTGTGGTCCTGTAGCTCCTTGGCTCTGTGCTTTCAGTTGTAACATTTACCATCACATACTCAGGGCAAGGCGGTGGTATGAAATATTATCATATTGCTATGCACAATTTAATGCTTACAAGTAGTTTCTGGAATATTCTGTGTAGTTGTTGAGCCAAAGTTGACCTCAAGGAGCTAAAACTGTGACAAGCCAAACAGGTGGAGGAGGACTACTAGTGTCTTCGTTGTGAGGAGCGGAGGGAACGGAGCTGTGGCCTTCTCCCAGTTGGGACTCAAGGTGTCCTGTTGGTGTAAGCAGCAGTGATACACCTAGGACTGTGGCCAGCCTTGCTTCTTCCGCATCAGCCTGATGGGATGACAGTGAGACTCCATGCGTTGAGCTAGGTACTAGCATGCAGGAAGGTGCTGGGTGCTAGGAAGAAAGCAAACCTAAACCACTTGCTTCTGAGTTGAGCTACAGTATATTTGTAGCAGATGGGCGTTCAGCTCTAACATATACCGAGCAGCTGTGGCAGCCTTGTGAGGAGAGTTTCTGAGGGCGGCACAAGTGAGTAGAGTCAGGTGGGAAGTTGTAGACGGTCCTGAATAGTGCTTTACCAGAGACAGAGACCTCATGGACAGAAATGTCCTAGAGAGGGAGTGCCTATTGCTTTGAGCTGAAACAAACTATAAAATAAGGAGTCAGAAAACTGGTGTTCAGAAACTAAGGCGCTGCCCCCAAGCAGGAGGTTAACAATGTTGATAATCCAGAGCCTTGCCCTACCTTCCCCAAAGCATCCTAGAGATGCTCAGAGGAAAAGCAGACTGTGAAAGTCTGGGCAGTTGCATGGATGGTACAGGAGTGAATCATCATCTTGGTCCCCAGCAAGCAGATGGCTCCATTTTGAATACACAGGCAACTGGGAATGTGGCATTCCCACTCTAGAGCACTTGCCCAATCACTGATGGAAGGATGCCAAGAATGGGGTGGTTCTGTGTTGTTCTATGTGCTTTTAAATTTCCTTTCCTTTTGTTACTGCAGTGATGTGACTTAAACTTCTAAGTATAGCACTGTAGATCTTCCATTATACATGAGTTTTTAAAATTGAACTTTTTGGGGCTAAACTATAGTTAAGATGCCTTGAGAAGGAAGAGAATAGAAACAATCTTTGGCTACCTCTAAGTATATAAAATCAGTTTAATTGTAACTTTATATAAGTGTGCATCTGTCACATAAATCCCTCTGAGTCGCTGTGGGAGCGGGTTCTCTGAAATCCCTGAGGATGTGTTTACGGATGGATTGTGAAAGGGCAAAGCTTGAGTTTCACAGCCCAAGGCTTTGAGAGAGATATCCATCGTTAGTGAAGCCTGTACCCAAGTTCAGTACGTTCACCATGAGCCTGTTCTGCCACAGGTTCCGAGTCCGAGGGGTCCCTGACTTGCGTGGAAGCTGTGACAGCACACTCCTTTGAAGAGAACGAAGTGCCCGTGAGCAGTGGGAAGCACAGAATGTCCGAAGGAAAAGATTGTGGTGGGGGAGACGCGCTCTCCAATGGCATCAAAAAGCACAGGTATGGTAGCCTTGGATGTCATCAGTAGTCATTGGCACACGGCTTAAGGTCATGAAAAGGAGTGCTTTTTCTGCCTCCTCCCCAGTATGGGTGTTTGTGTTGCTCAGTGTGCCACCTCCGAGGCAGAATTAACTGGAGTACTCTTTGTCTGCTTTGAGTAATGTCTGCTGTAGGTGTAGGACCAGAGCACAGGCTTGGCGTCCTTCTGCAGCTGGTCTCTCAGGGGATGTCTAGATCCTTCGGTTGAAGTAAGGCTCTCAGAAGCACCCATTGAAACTGATGCTCTGTTCCGTTTTCATCTTTTATGACTCTGCCTCCCAGTGCTATTTTGGTTCCTCGTCATTTGATCTTGTTGGTTTTGAGAGGGAATAGTAATGGTGCCAGCCTGCTGTCACAGTCTAGTTAAATTTAAACAAAGGCTGTTCCTAAGGCCAGGATTTGCTGAACACATCCACTTTACATGCTCCAATAACATTAGTTTGGTTTTATTCTCCTGATGGGCTGGTGCTAGAGATAATCCGCAATGACAAGATGTAACAGACACCGACAAGATCACAGAGTGGTAGACCGTTGGCTGATGCTTGTATAGAGACATAGTTTGTAAAATTACTAACAAGTGAGATATCTTGTTTTGTTTTGTTTTTGGTAAGGAGATGCTAATGGTTAATTTCTACAAAAGTCTTGTGTGTTTTTACTGTAGATTGTGTAACATTATGATTCTGACCACAATTGTCTCAGGCATTGTCCAGGACCAGCGTGCATGGCACTGCTCTGGTGTGCAGGACTGCTCTGGTGTCCAGGACCAGTGTGCACGCCACTGCTCTGGTGTGCAGGACCAGCGTGCATGGCACTGCTCTGGTGTGCAGGACCAGTGTGCATGGCACTCCTCTGGTGTGCAGGACTGCTCTGGTGTCCAGGACCAGTGTGCACGCTACTGCTCTGATGTCCAGGACCAGTGTGCACACCACTACTCTGGTGTGCAGGACCAGCGTGTACGCCACTGCTCTGATGTCCAGGACCAGTGTGCACACCACTGCTCTGATGTCCAGGACCAGCGTGCACACCACTGCTCTGATGTCCAGGACCAGCGTGTACACCACTGCTCTGGTGTGCAGGACCAGCGTGCACACCACTGCTCTGATGTCCAGGACCAGTGTGCACACCACTGCTCTGGTGTGCAGGACCAGTGAGCCAGAAAGTACAAATATGTTGAGAAAATGTGAAGTATTTAGTTCATATCCTATCTCATCACCCGAGGCTTCAGTGAAAGAGCAAGAACTTTGCCCAGAACGTGTCAGGTTTGTAGAAGAGTCTAGGGACAGCGGGAAGCAGTAGGAAAGGCACTTGAGTCTCTGCTCATTTTGCCTGGAATGTGGAGGGTGGGAGAGTAAGGAGGGAGAACAGTGAAGAGTCTCCAGCAGTCTGGGCATGGGGCATCCTATAACCTGCTGAACATAAGCATGTTTCAGCAGCCCACCCTAGAGAGTCCTGAGGAAGAGCCTGCTATAACAACTCAACAATGTGGAGGTTGGGCGAGGGTACCACTGTGATATGATGTAGGCTGAATATTGTCAGTCAAGTACCTGTTCTTGAAGGCCAGTGCACATCGAACACCTGGGACAGACTGGCAAACTGAATGGAGGCAGCTGAATCAGTGAACGTAAACTCCCCAGACTGGCCAGGCCACAGGGAATTCAGCCCCAGAGTTACATTCTGAGACTGCACCACAAAGATGGGTGCCAGCTTGCCTGATGGGACTAGTCCCAAGGGTTCAGATCTTAAAATTTACCCTAGGAACAAGCTGTCAGGCCACAGGGTCACTTTGAGTGTGTTAGGAAGAAGCAGAAGGTAGGATGGGCCTCAAGCTCATGACAGTTCGTCATAAGCCCAGGTTGGCTTTTTATTGATAGGAATGCCTGTAGGAAAACTGTGACGTCATACCATGGTGAGGTCACCATTGCTATGCTAGGCTGAGAAGGTAGTGGAGATGCTGCTCTTTGGAAGCAGGGCTGAGGCTCAGGGGTCCTACTGGCCCACCCCTTTATCTTACCCCTCCTCCTGAGATGCTCTGTAGCCCAGAGGTGCTTTACCAAAGTTAGAAACCCACAGGCTCTGTCTCAGCTTGCGCATTTTAAGGACCTTATGGTGAAGATGTACTTGCGCCCATTCTAGCCTGTTCTGGACAGATGCTTGTTGTGGGCGGTTAGAGCCGTTTTCTAGGACAGCAGCAATCTGCAGCTCTGCTGGAATGCACTGCATGGCAGGTAGCCAAGGAAGTGCTGTTCTTCATCTAGGCTGTGAAAAAATAAAAATAAAGACTAATTTTTCAGGTGGGTAATTACAGTTTTAAAAATATTGCAGAAAAATTTAAGCATGCCAAGAAGTGTAGAAAATATTGTTTTGAATCCTGCATATCTATCATCAATATTATGCATATGCCTTTATTTCACCTAAACTTCATCTCATTTCCTATAACTTTAAAGCTAAACTTTAGATTATATTATCTTTATTGTTTATTTTTCAGGACACATTTTTTTCATGTCTTTCTGAAGGTCTTGTTTGTCTTTTCTATCAACCATACATGACGATATGTGATTTGTAATCAGTCTCTTGAAGTCTGTTCCAGTCTTTAAATCAATAACTTTTAAACTGTGAAAAGAATACATATGTATAGCTGTATTCATGTATTTTAAATAGTACACAAATTTTTAATTGAAAAAAATGTATGCATGTGTTGTGTACAGCATGGTAATTTGAAATACATGTATATCATAGAATGGCTAAGTAGAGCTAATTAGCATATGTACTACCTTCATACATATTTTTGTTGTAAGAATAATTACGATCTGCGTTGCATTGTCATAAACTTTCTGCATCATTGTGCAATAGACGCTTTCAGCTTAGTTCTAGAAAACAGGAAGTGTGCCAGGTGTGGTAGGAAAAGGCAGGAGGATCTCTGTGAGCTGGAGGCCTGAGTGGTCTACACAGTGAGTTTCCGGACTGCATAGAGAGAGCCTGTCTCAGAACCCACAGAAGGCTTTGCTTGTTATGTGTGTGCATGTTAGGACTAGTCTAAGTTCTCTCGTTGTCCACACCTTAGCAAGGTGCTGCCTGGCCGAGAGCTCCGCATCTTTAGCCCAGTCTCTCCTGACTAGATCACAAACCAGTTACTGTCATGGATGAGTAATCATTTACATATCTTCAGATATTTAATTAGCTTTCAAATTTCCCTGCTTGTCTCATAAAACTGTGTCTTAGTAATTAGATCTGAAATGTCACTTAGCAATAAGGACCCAGAAGTTCCACATCTTCTGTCTGGCAGAAATGGCTGGAAGAGTCCTAGGCTTTCTGTTCCTGTCCTACCCTTTATTTGTGTTGCACACTATTCCACAGTCTAGATATGTCTGGTCACATGCCCGGGGTGTCATTTAACATGAGCTTTGCCCTTGAATGTCCTTTAAGCCACTCTATTCACAGAAGCGTGACTGCCTTAGAATTGATATTATTTGTTTTTATTTTTATTAGTTAGTAGTAGTATTTGGTGTGCTATCGTGCATAGATGCACACACTGTGAGGGCAAGGCGTGCCTCCTGTTAACATCAATGAAGAGAATATATATGCTGTCTGGCTTCTTTTTATTTATTTATTTATTGAGGATGAATCCCTGGTTTTGTCCTTACAACTGCCTGTTTCATGGGAGAGTTGCCTGATAGCCTTTTACTTGATGATTTTAGTGGCCATTTGATGACAGAAGTCACGAAACAGTCCCACACCAGTTCAGAATTATGAATTATAAAAGGGTTATTTATTTAAGGGGAAAACTTAAAGATCACTGTCCTAGACAACAGTCCTCTGCACAAACAGGAGTAGAGTCTAGCAATCAGAAGCAGGAGCCGGAAACAAGAGATTGGGTGCACATTTACTGCTGCTTTTACAGTATAGGAGACCATGTCCACGTGGGCTAGTATCTTAAAGGCTATTGGCTAAAGGAGCAGAATGTGCTCCCAGAGCGGCCAATGATAGTCATTATTTTCATCCGTATTCTTTAGATACTACAAAATAGTACTATTTCAAGCCTGTCATTCCTTCTACATTTATTATCAGAATTAAGAAGAGCTGCTGGGCTGGGGAGATGATCAGTCAGAAAGTTATTGCCATGCAAGTATAAGGACTTGAGTTCAGATTCCCAGAATGCACTTAAAAAGCTGGGCAGAATGGCATGCATCTGTAATTCCAGTAGTAGGGAAGCGGAGATAGGCGGTCCCTAGAGATCTATGGCCAGGTTCAGTGAGAGAGACCCTGTCTCAAAAAATAAGGTAGAAAGTGATTGAGGCTACTCAACATCAAACTTGGGCTGTCACACACACGCACATATTCACACACATACACACACATACCTCTGTGCTCCCCCCCACTCACTCAACACAAGCTAATAAGGTTCCCCCACAAAAGTGATGTGTAAATATATGGACTATTGTTTAATAGTCTTTATTTCCCCTCTGTAGTCAGTGAGAGTTCTTCTTTGTCCATTCAATAGGGCCCCATTTTATTTGTGATGCACATGTACGGGTGCTTGTGTGCCTTCAGCCTTTTGTTCACATAAAGTGTCTCATTGTGTACGTCTTTAATCCCAGCACTCGGGAGGCAGAGGCAGCCGGATCTCTGTGAGTTCGAGACCAGCCTGGTCTACAGAGCTAGTTCCAGGACAGGCTCCAAAGCCACAGAGAAACCCTGTCTTGAAAAAAAACCAAAAAAAAAAGTGTCTCATTGCTTTGAAACTTCCCCACATAGGCCTGGGTCGCTGACCAAAAGTTCCAGGGATCTCTTCCTCCCATCTTACATGCCCAGCCTTTTATTGTTTTTGTTGTTGTTGTTGCTGCTGGTGATGGTGGTGGTGGTGGTTTGTTTTTTGGGATAGGATTTCTCTGTGTAGCCTTGGCTATTTTGGAACTTTCTCTGTAGACCAGTCTGACCTTGAACTCACAAAGATTCACCTGCCTCTGGCACACATGCTAGGATTAACAGGTGTGTGCCACCGTGCCTGGCTAGCATGCCCAGCTTTTACATGGGTTCTGTAGATTTGAACTCAGGACCTCATGCTTGTAGGGCAAGCCCTGTACCAGACTGAGCCATCTCCTCAGTCCCCAACTTTTTGTAGGTGTTATATGCAGTATACATGTGTCTTTGCGAGCCTCCTTGCAGGCTTGGCTGGTATTGTTTTGTTTCTGCTCTAGATCTAGATTCCTGGTTCATTTTCCTGGGAAATTCTATTTAGAAGCACCTGAGTGTTGCCTCTGGTTTATTTTTAGTTTATTACATTGGGATTGATTATCCTACTTTTGTTTTTTTCTGTCTCTTTCTCCCCCTAGTTTGTAATTGGGTTATTCTTGACCAACTGAACAGATGGATGTGCAAATATTGTTTAGAGATGATTCCATTTTCACTTTTGAATTTGATATATTAAATGTGGCTGAGAGTTGAAGAGCACAATTGAGGATGGTTTACAAATAAACCCAACATTTGCCCATTTTCTGAAAGAATGATGAATTTACCACTTATCTGTAGTAATAAGGTTCTTTATGTGCTCGTTAAGGAAACTGGCTTTTCCATGTGAATATATTTTTTTAGTGTTTTTTTCCCCATAGGATCTCCTCATGTACCCCTAGCAGGCCTACAACTCACTATGTAGATCAGACTGGCCTGGAACTCAGAGATAGACTAGCCTCTGCCTCCCATGTCCTGGGATTAAAGTTGTATGCCGTTGCACCTGGCTTTTTTTCAGGCTTTTCAAAAAGATCTTTATATATATAGGCTTTTTTGAGACCAGGTTTCTCTGTAGCTTTGGAGCCTGTCCTGGAAACTAGCTCTTGTAGACCAGGCTGGCCTTGAACTCACAGAAATCTGCCTGCCTTTGCCTCCCAAGGGCTAGGATTAAAGGCATGTGCCACCACTGCCCAGCTAAAAAAGAAAATTCTTAGATTTTCTATTTCTACCTTATTGTGGGAAATAGTTTACTGAAATGATTTAAGTAATGATACCTTTAAATTAAAATTCTGGGCCTTCATCTGTGTAAATCATTTTGAAAAAGATGACATCAATAAACTCTAATAGTGTAGTTATTATGAGCTTAGTGCCACTTTCTTGACCATAGGCTAAGGAATAATTTCTTTGAAATTCAGCTTTGCAAAATAACAACAAAATCGACCTTACTGGCTGTTTGTTGATGCTTAAATTAGATGATCTGCACAAGACATCTGGGGATCGTTTACTCATAGATACAGAAGGCTGTTATAGAGGAGCAAGAATAGGTGCCTTCTTACTTTTTATGTCTGTCTGCAGCCTGTGCTAGCCTAGAATTCACTATGTAACCCAGCTCGTCCTCTAGAGTGCTGGGATGCAGCGGTGAGCTCCAAGCCTGGCATAATCATTTCTTTTAGCTTAAGTGAAAGGGCTTTGAACATATCTTAGGAAGTTAGTTTTGTTCTTTGAACGTGGGATATGAAGACGGGAAGCTGAGGCGAAAGCATTGACCCTAGGGTAAAACTTTTCTTTGGTAAGTGTGACGTAAAAACCTGTTTTTAAAGTATGCTGTCTTTGATTTCCGTGTCATTTCATGGTGTGGTTAAGTGAAGCGTGGTTTTCTCGCTGCTGAAACGCGGCTGGGTTCTGCCAAGCAGGCTGTACCGTTGCTCTGTCAGTGGTGTAAACAAGAGCTGATGAGAGCCTTTAAGCCGGCTCCTCCTTCCTTGCTCCCTTGGCATTGCTTCTCCCTGGACAGAGGTCTCATTACTTTCTCCTTTTGATCCAGAGACCTTCTCAGTCTCTTAGGTAAATATCCAGTTTCTATTTCAAGTTTGTTTCATAAACACTTTTAGTCCTTACAATGTCAAAGAAAGTCATTAAATACATTACAAAGTACACATTTTTGATGAGTCTTTATGCTAGTATACAAAGTGAAAGCTTTCGCTATGACGTTTACACACCTACATGTCGGTGTGCTCTTTCTTTCTCAGCCCCTCTGTGTCTGCACTCTCCCATCCCTTCTTTCTGATCTTGCTCATTGTCTTGCTCTGTTTATTTGAGGTGGTCTCTCTTGCACCCCACCCCACCCACACTCTTGACCACGTGGTTTTAAACATTAGGAAATGACTTTTTTGTAACATGGTCTTCTAATGGTCTGCCTTAATCTATATACTCTGTACATTTTGTGTTAAGTCATAGGTTGAGTGCCTTAACGTCTATTGACACGTGGGATTTGGTCTCTAGGATTACATTCAAGTGTCTTTTGCCCTTTGGAATTGTGCCAATCCATACTTTGCCTCCAGGAGAGAACTACCTCAGGGGACCTACCTAGAGTTCTTCGGTTTTGTTTTCTTTGCTTGTTAGCTCATGAAAAAAAAAAAAACGCTTCAAATAACAGAAAGGATTTGCATGGTTAAGAAAATACAGAAGCTATTGTTTTCAAAACCCCAGAAGTTATTCAGATATTTGTTACTTTGTTTGCTCTGTTCCTGTAAGGTCTTCTGGGGGACAAACATCAGTGGATATACTTCTCATCTGAAAACACTGTGGGTATCTAAGATGTGGTCCATGCTTGTTGTCTTGAGTCAGGATTTGAAATTAATAGCAAGCTGTTTCACTGCAGATGCCCTCAAGAGGCACTCCTGTGACTGTGGCAGCACCTCCTTCCACTGTGGATTCTGCTTCACATCAAGGAAGCAGATAGTTCTGCCATCTAGGACAAACCCGGATGAGGAAAACAGCTGGCTCTGAGTATGCATATTGTTCCCATGTGCAGTGGAGCACTATATAAGCAGGCGATGTGCTTTGTGGTAGAGCAGGAAGTGCCCAGCTCTGGTAAGATCCAAGGTGTGTGGTGTCTTCCTAGAGCTGGAGGACACATGGGGGAACACACCCAAGCAGGGCCAGCTGCATTAGCAGAATAGGCTTCTGTGGAGGAGGTGGGGGTCATGTAGACCGTGGATTCTTTTCAGCAACATTTCACTTGTGCTTTGGTGTCTCAAGCCTTCTAACAGCAGCACAGTGCCAGCTCTTGCAGAGGGGTGCAGAGGGGTGCCACAGTCTTGAGATAAATGAGAGCCACCAACTTCATGCTCTGCTTCTGCCTTTGGTTAAGATAGCTCTTAACTCTAGCAAGCATTACCCCAGCCAAGCCTCACCTGCTCCTGTTCCAAGCTCAGCAGGGCCTTACAAAGTACAGGTCACAGCAGATTGGCTGGGACCTGTCGGCTTGGGTTTGAAGCCTGCTATAAGCCTGGTTCACAGAACACTGTAGATCCAGGGCTCTTCACAGTGTATGCATAGTAATGATGGCTGATCTTACCCTGATATTGTACATTGGTGTCTCTAAAGTACCTGTATTGTCACTTTCTGATTCTTAAAAGTATTTTCTGACTTATATGTAAGGCAGGTGATATTATATCCTGCCAGCAGGTTTGAATTACAGAAAGCTTGACTTGTCCAAGAGAGGATCACTAGGACTCCGGCTGTCTATCCAACTCGGGGTCAGCGAGGCCCTGTCTTTGGAGACAGGGAGAGGGTGAGAGAGCAGGCCCCCTCCTCTGGCCTCCACCTGTACATATGTCATACACACACACACACACACACACACACACACACACACACACACACAAACAAATTGCTTTTAAGCTTAGGCTTTTTTTTTTTGGTAACTACTTAGAATAACAGATGTATAGGGGAAATATTCTATTCTGAAACTCAAGGTAATTTGCCTCAGCTTTTGATTCTGTTTCCTGCTTCCATGTAATGATTGACAGAAAATGGACACATTTTCCAAATGGTGGTTAACCTCCCCCACCCCGCCAAGGGAACACGAATGCACTTAAAGTGGAGCTACTTTTAAAACAAGTAAGCCCCTTGTCCACCAACTTCCCAAAGGATTCAGGACAGCATTTTGATGGAGATCGGTTTTCTCAGTACTAGTGAAAAATCAAGTCTTTAGGCATTTTCCTTTACAGTAGAATCAACACAGCCTGGCTCAGTAGAATCAGACTCTCAGAAGGCCAGGTTCCCTGCTTGGATCTCAGTGTTTGCAGCTCCATCATCTTCAGCAGAAGAAACTAGCTGCTAGGTGAGAGGGCAAAGAAGAGCTGCTCCTGTCAGAAGATGCCCCTAGGTACTGTGCATCATTAAGTAGGACGAGCCAGGTTCTCAGCTGTCTCTAGAAACATGCCTTCTGATGGGAGACTGTCTAAGGCATCCTGCATCTTTAAAAGAGATTAGAGCAGGATGGTGAGCTACCTCAAAAGCCAATCACAAGCAAGTTGTTACTACTTATTCTGGGAAAGAAAATGGGTTTAAAGGTAGACTGAAGCGCTCAGCCACAGAGAGCATGGTCACATCTGCAGAGAGGTGCTTCTGCCTACTTCCTCTCTGCTTCTCTGTTAACTTGCTGTTTAATAATCTCTGCTTTTCTCAAGTCCATATTATAGGGAGCTGCAGGCTTTGTCCTTGTGTTCCAGGAAGATACAGTCTATTAAAGATCACCATGCCCATTCTTGTGTCAAAGGGTCAACTATTTATTTCCATTAAGCACTCAGAGCTCCATTATGAGAGAAACTGTGGGTTCTTAGTGTTTCAGTCAGGCTTTTGATCCACCTGGGGCATGTTCAGACTCTTAGCACAGAGCTTAAGACATTTCTGTGTAGTGAGAAAAGCTGCCTACCTTTGACACCCACAAATCTACCGCTAATGGGAACAGAGGTGTTTGTGGGAGAGTGTGTACCCTCGTCATGCCTTGCTGTGCCCAAGTAGTACATGCTGCAGGCTTTGGTAAGCTAGTATGAAATATGATGGTACAAGTGGCTATTATCAGTACAGTCTACTGTGTCACCACCCTTTCTCTGACATTAAACCGCTCTCCCTTTAGGCCCCAAAGGTCATGTTCTCTTCAGTTTTTATTTGAGCAGCTCACATCTCTAGTCTGTGCATGCAACCTCTGCTTTCTTAGATCAAGGATAAGCAAAGGCAGCTACCTTCCCTCTGATGTAGCAGCCTCCTGTGACACCCACCTTCTACAGCATGCTGAGCTCTGAAGGAAAATGACTGTAAGTCCAGTACACAAAGTTAGATTTCTTACTAAACTGAAACACTAGCTCAGATGTGCGTTCTCATCAGTATGTTTTGGCTTGAAATATCTGATAGTCTTTCATACTGTACCATTAGTGCAGTTATGTGATAAACCAACAGATGTGAGAAATAAACTTCTTGAAATCTGATAATGAGTTCTAAGTTCTAGAAGTGCATTATAAAAATAAATACATACAATTTTATAGGTGATTTAAATTTATTAAAATCAAAAACAAAACACATGTAAAATATATAAAAATCACCCTGGCTCCTTCACTTTACAGAACTAGGTTTTGTATGTGAAAATGTCAGACTCTAAACATATAATTTATAAGATCTAAATGAGGGGCTTCAGAGGAGGCTCAGAAATTAAGAAAACTTCACGAGTCTTCCAGAGGAGTTTGGTTTTCAGTACCCACACTGGGCAGCTAACTCACAGAATAGATAACTTCTGGGAATTTAATTGAGTAGGTAATTATGGATACTTTAATTGATGATTAGAATATATTAAAGTTAAAAGATCATCATATATAAAAATTTCCACATTATACCAAAATTTAATTGGGTAGTACATAGACTTAGGAGTGACAATATGTTAAAGACTGGAATTGCATCATGAGCTTTGGAGAGCACACTTCCTTTGGTTACACGAGGGCTTGTTTTCATCATGATAGTCGAGCTGCATCCTGCGTAACTTGTCCGTCTTTGAACTGTATGGCTGAGGTGGTCGGTACGATAAATAACCAGGCCAGCTCAAGAATAACAATTATTTTTTTATTGGTTGAAAGGGGAAAACTCATGCTACAAGAGTGGGAGGTCTGACTTTCTATCTGTTCCACGGGCACCGCGAAGAGAGAACACGCACCTAGATCCTCCCAGTTTTTCTTTCTGGGGTCCAGGTCGCCACACCTTAATTAGATGTGATTGGTTAACAGAGTTTCCCCATCACTGAGGATGTTGATTTATGCTCAGATTTAGACACGGAGACAGTCGAGTATGAGTAGAGAACTTGTGTGTCCTGTCTAAGACCCTGCTTTCCATTCTTGTCCCTAGTAAATGAATGGATGAGGTTATGATGGAGCCAGAGAGAAGGCTCTGCTGTTAGGAGCACCCCTTCTCTTGCAGAGGTCCTGAGTTCTTTTCCTGGCACTCATGGCAGGTAGCTCACAGCTGACTGTGATGGCAGCTCAGGGCACCCAGTACCTACCCTGGATTCTCTAGGCACTTGCTCTTGCATGATCACCATCCTCCCTCCATATGCTTAATTTGAAAATAACAAAATCTTTTAAAGTCCTGAGCTTTAGAATTTTTTTTATTTTTTATTTTTTAATTTATTTATTAAGGATTTCTGCCTCCTCCCCGTAACCGCCTCCCATTTCCCTCCCCCTCCCCCGATCAAGTCCCCCTCCCTCATCTGCTCGAAGAGCAATCAGGGTTCCCTGACCTGTTAAAGCATTCAGAAATGAAACATTTTGAAACAGAAATATATTAATTATAAGCATTACTGATTTTGTTGATATAATTTAGTATATCTTCAAAATCAATCATAGTAGAAATTTAATTAGTATTTGTTGTTACATGAATTTTCTTCTGCCCTTTCCCAAGGTTCCTGTTGTGTCTAACATTTATAACATCCAGAGAGGGGCTGAAGAGATGGCTCAGTGGTTAAGAGCACTGGCTGATTTCCAGAGGGCCAAGGTTCAATTCCAGAATCTACATGGTGGCTCACAAATGTCTGTAACTCCAGTTCCAGGGGATTCAATGCCCCCTGTGGCTTCCATGGACACTACGTGCACATGGTACACATGCAGGCAAACACCAGGAGAAAAAAGGCATCCTGAGAGAGGGATTGCCTGTCTAACAGTGTATCTGCCTTGGCAGTGTTGTTATTTATTTTTGTGTGTGGGATGTGCGTGTAGGTGGCAGTGTGCCATGGCTTTGTTATTTATTTTTGTGTGTGGGATGTGCGTGTAGGTGGCAGTGTGCCATGGCTCCTGTGTGAGGTCAGAAGACAAGTATCTGTCTTTGCTTTCCACCTTTTGGAGGCGGGACCTCTTGTCTGTCCTTGCCCAAGCCTACATGGCTGGCCTGTGAATTTATTGTAGTGAGTCTCCCGCCTCTACCGCCATTCTGCCATAGAAACACTGGGATTACAGACATGCTGCTGCCTCAGGTCTTACATGGTCCTTGTGCTTGTTCCCCGGTTTCTTTACCCCCTGAGCCATCTCTCCGCAGCCCCACAAAAAAAGTTTGGGATAAGTGGGGTCTTTGGACCCTCCCAGAATTGTTTCAGGGATCCACAAGTTAGCTGGACGATGGTGGCGCACACCTTTAATCCCAGCACTCGGGAGGCAGAGGCAGGCGGATCTCTGTGAGTTCAAGACTAGCCTGGTCTACAGAGCTAGTTCCAGGACAGGCTCCAAAGCCACAGAGAAACCCTGTCTCGGAAAAAGGAAAAAAAAAAGGGATTCACAAGTTAAAACACCTTTTCTTTTTTAATTTTTTAAAATTTCATTTTACATTCCAACCACAATTATGCCTCCTTCCCCTCCTCCCACCACCTCACCTTCCCCCAGCCCACCTCCCATCCACTCTTCCCAACAGGTAAGGGCTCTGATGGGATTCAACAAAGTCTGGCACCTTAAGTTGGGTAAGGACCAAGCCCCTCCAACAAGCTTGCTCATGCCTCAGAAATAGATCCTGGTCCTGCTGCCAGCGGCCCCTCAGATAGTCCAAACCACTCCTTCTCCCACATACTGAGGGCCTAGTTTGGTCCCTTTTATAGTTTTACAGAGACACTTACCCTTCTCATACCCTTAACCCATGTGTGCGTTGTGGAGTTTCTGAAGACTGTATAATATATGAGGTCCAAACAGAAACTTTCTAAGAATCTAGTTGTCTCATTAACCTGCGCATTAAAGACCTTGCAAGAGAAGGATGCTGTTCTGTGTTTCTTCTGAGAATGTGCTTTTAACACATGGTTACTGGCTTATAGTTATTAAATCACTAACTTGCTAAATGAAAGAAGTTTAAAATTTTAATTTTCTCTGGTTTGTTAATCATATAACCTCCATCAAAAGAAAATCATTCCCTTGGAGCCCTCAGTAATGTATGTAGTTTATGTTTTGGTTTGCATGTACAATGAAATTCACAGATCTTAAAACCTGTACTCTGTCATATACCTCTCACTCCGCCCAGATCCATCCCTTTATACTTACATAGCTTTCTATCTTCCTTGCTCTTAAACCCATAGGTTCAGGGTAAGGGACATTCATTGGAATGTGGTTGGCCTGGCAGAGACCACATCCTCAGAGAAAACTGACTCTCCCTCTCCCTCAGTTACTTTCAGCTTTTCAGCTAGGGGCAGGATTTCATGCCTGTGGCCCCTCCACACTGGGGTTTTGCCTGGACTGAGCATAGATATGACATTACAACGGCTGTGAGCCCATGTCTGGAAAGCACTGCTTCCTTGTAGTCATCCACTGCTTCTGACTCTTACGATCTCCTTCCCCATCTTTCAGGGATGATCCTTGAAACATGTGTGTGTGTATATGTGTCCATGTCCACCCATGTGTGACAGGTTTCATTTAGGGCTGAAGATTCCACAGTCTCTAATTCTCCACACCTTGATCAGTTGTGGGCCTTGCTATTAACTGCCACTTCAGCAAAAAGAAGCTTGTCTGGTGAGGTTTCAGAGATCTCTCACACAGTTGGTACCTTTGCCATATTACAGTGCTACTATCTGGCGCTTGCCAGATGTTGACCTCTTAGTCTTGGCCTGCTTAGCTGCCAGACCATGAACCAAGTAAAAGTCTTTATTACTGGTTTGGTCTTGCGTTCTTTGCAACACAAAACAGACTATCAAACCATTGTAAAAATAAAGGGCATATGTTGGAGATTTGGGGCAAATGCTATTCACATACATCTAACATGCCAATCAAGATGTAGAATGCTTTCTTACTACAGAACATTCCTCTAACAGCCTTTCATTAATTCCCTCTGACTTAGGGTTTTATTGTTGTGAATAGATGCCATGACCACAACAACTCTTATAAAGGAAAACATTTAATTGGGGGCTAGTTTACAGTTCAGAGGTTTGACCCACTGTCATCATGGCAGGAAGAATGGCAGCACACAGGCAGACAAGGTGCTGGAAAAGTAGCTGAGAGTTCTATATCCATACCAGAGGGCAGCAGGAAGAAAGTGAGAGACCCTTGAAACCTCAAAGTCAACTCAAAAGGCACACTTACTCCAACAAGGCCACACCTTCTAATAGTGCTACTTCCTGTAGGCTTATGGAAGCCATTTTCATTCAAACCACCATGTCCTTCATAGACAGCTGCTGTTCTCTTTTCTGTTGCTGCAGATTATTCTTGAACAGGATGGCAGATGGAGTTACATAGTGCATGTTATAGATTTGGTTTTGACCACTCACCAGATGTTTTTAGGGGGAATCTCCATCCATCCTCTCTGTCTATATCTTTTCCTTTTATTGCGGAGTGCTATGCCACTATTGGAATATGCCTGTTGCTTACCTCTGTTCTTTGTGATGGTATGTTTAGATTGTTTCAGTTTGAAGTTAGGTGAAGGTTGCTATGATTGCTTTTACAGACATCTTTTTGTGGTCTGGTTTTCCATTCTTGCCACCTTTAGGGATAGAATTGTCTGATCATAGGAGACATGACGTTTTGCTACATGGAGCTAGCTGTTCAATGCTGTTTCCCATAGTTGTGCTATTTTGTAGTCCTGTAAGCATGCATGAGAACCCCCACTGCCCCATCCTACCTGGCGTCTGGTAGTCACAGCCGTGAGTCATTTCCTTTCTGTGATTTTGGTAGCTTTTCTTTAGTGACACTATTTGCCATGTGTTTATTAGCCATGTCCTGTCTTTGTGAAGTATTTGCAGGTTTTGTTTATTTTAAATTGTTTCTGTGATTTTGTATCATTGAGTCTTTATAGACTGTGGCTTCCAATACCATCACAAATATATTTCATAACTAATTTACTTGGTAACATGACTTTTTGTTTCCTTAATAATAAATGCAAATTCTTAATTTTTTAAGTAGAAGTTTTTAGTTTTGATGATACCACTTTAAATTTTTTTCTTAAATTCCTCTTTCTTGGGTGCTTCTCAAGAACTGACACACACTTGGAGCACTGGCCCTTGTGCTCTTCACGATTACCAGCAGTGTTTATCTCTAGCTCAATTCATCAGTGTTCTGATTGAGAACAAGCTGCCTCAGGGACCCCGCACTGTCACATTTTAGTTTCTCACAGTAAACAAATAGGTTTTGTGTTGGCAGTAGAAGAATGCACTGTGGACTGGTTTACGTATCCTAGAGCCCTGCCTGATAGAAAAGCCTGGTGCAAAGTTTATCTCAGGTCATAAACTAAGTCTCTGCTGTGTTCTTGATGGAAACAGCAGGTAATAAAATTTAGTCTAAGTAAGTAACTGTGCAGCAACATTTAAAAACAATTAGTGTGTATGAGGGAGGAAAGGAGGAAGAGGAAGGCAGGGTAGAGAGAAGAGTTGTGTGCTTTTGGAGGCAGTCTTCCTGTCACTCCCCACCTTATGGCTGTGTTTGTATGTCTGTGTATGATGGTGTGGTATGTGCATATGTGTGGTCAGAGGCCAACACTTGATGTCTTCCTCTTCTGCTTTCCATCCCAGTTTTTGAGATATGGGTTGTCACTGACCCCAGAACTCATGAGTTCAGCTGGGCCGGCTGCCCAATGAGTTCCAAGGGTTTAACCTACCTGTTTCCTCCCCCCCCCCCACACACAAGCTGAGGTTATAGATATGTGCTTCTGTGCATGGTTTTCATGTGGATGCCGAGGGTCCGAACTCAGCCATGGTGCTTATAGAATAAGCACTTTATTGAGTAAGCCATCTCCTAAGCCCTCTATCATAAGTTTTGAGAGAGGATCTCTCTCTAAACCTGGCGCTCACTGTTTCAGTTAGGCTGTCTAGCCAGAGAGTTCCTGGGATCTGCCTGTCTCCATCTCCCCACCCACCCCCGCTGGGCTTAGCCACATGCTGGTACACCCAGCGTCTGCGTGAGTACTGAGGATGTGAACCTTGGTCCTCATGCTTGCGCTGTGGCCATTTTAACAACTGAGTCATCTCTCTAACCCCATTTGTGTGTTCTAAGAATTAGTAATTCATTGCTGAAACTGCTGTCCTTTCACATGAAGAGAATGGGTTGCATTCTAATGACCTGTTAGGTCTTAGCCAGGACAAAGGAGGAATAGAACAAGAATTTCCAGCCGTGGGTTTTATCTGATGATGAGCCTAGAAGGCTTACCCAAACATTTCCCCTTTACCCTTGTTTTTGAAGAAAACATTTGTGAACTATATCTCAAAATGAGCCATAAAGAGATGTTTTTGTGTCTTATTTATTGTTTTTGATGCATAAATGAATTAAGACTTTATTGCTATTATAATTTGCTCTGTAGTATCATTTGAAAATCTTCTGTCTTACAAATTTATATTTATACATTTATCTCTAATGACTTTCTAATTTGGAAGCTTTCATAAACACCAGTAGGGAACAGAAACTAAAGATACAAGCAGTGTTGGTTTAGATTTCAAGAGAAAGAATTTTGACAGTTGAGAAAGGGTAAATGTCAGTTTTTTTACAGGTGTATACATGGTTTATAAAGCAATACGGTGAACACACTGGTCCACAGACACATGTTGGTCACAGCTGCAGGCAATTGAAAAGTCATCTCTCTTGTTATCTCATTGGAATTTTTTTGCACTCCTTTGGTCTTGAATCAGAAGTAAGAATTGGATTGTATTTTGCTTTTGTGAGTATCCAAATGAATATGTGATTACTTAAAATTTTGAATACTACAAAATAGTTAATATCATAAAATGTTCATTTGTTCAGTGGAAGCAAAAAGTATGTTGAAAAAGCTGGTTTTGGAGTACTTTTCAATGCTCTCGCTATGCAAGCATGTCTTATTTTCACTCTTTTTCTTTCTCTGGATCCATTTCTTTTTTTAAAAATATTTATTTATTATGTATACAATATTCTGTCTGTGTGTATGCCTGCAGGCCAGAAGAGGGCACCAGACCCCATTACAGATGGTTGTGAGCCACCATGTGGTTGCTGGGAATTGAACTCAGGACCTCTGGAAGAGCAGGCAATGCTCTTAACCTCTGAGCCATATCTCCAGCCCCTCTGGATCCATTTCTAACTTAAAAGATAGGTTTGTGTATTTTTAAACTCTGAGTACCTGTCCTATGTCAAACTTTGGTAGCATTAGGAGGCAGAGGAAATGTGCTCTTTTTCCAGGAGAGGTACAGTTCAGTAATTGGCAGATCTTCACAAAAATAGCAGCAGGGATGGGTGAAGAGGAAAATACAGCATCGTGAGAAGTGGAATGTGGAGTTACTGTTCTGAATGCGAGCTTTGAAACTACTGTTAAAATCCTCTGCTGACAGCATGGTTAAGCTCAAGATCTAGGTACAGAATAGTAGCCTGGGCGAGGAGCCATGCTTCCCATCTTCCAGACATGTACCTGGTGAGAGACCAGAGTCAGTTTTAATTCCATTTAATAATATCAATGGAATGCTTAAAACACAGTAAAATTACATATGACATTCACAAGTGTGTTCTATGTAACCATGTCAATTAAATGAAGATACTATTTAGATAGAAGGCCTGGTATTTTAATTCACCCAGATGATAAAGAATTCCAGTGTATTAGTTACTTATTTGTTGTTATGATAAAACACCATGACCAGGGCAACTTATAATTGGGCTATGGTTCCAGAGGGTTATAGTCCATGAAGCAGAGTGAGGCACAGTGGCAAGAACATTCGAGAGCTCATATCTCCATCTACAACAGGAAGAGGCAGAGAACACAGGGAGAATGGCGTGAACCTTTAGAAACATCAAAGCTCACCCCCAGTGACACACCTCCTCCAACAAGTCCACACCTCTTAACCCTTCCCAAACAGTGTCACCAACTGGGAACCAAGTATTCAAATATGAGTCTATGAAGCTTGTTCTTATTCAAAATAATACAACCAGTAAATTATTGAATGACAGGAAGGAGAGAGATTTTACCGAGTACCACTTCCTTACATTATAGTTCCCAACCACAGTCTTAGTTAAAAGAATCTTTGACATCCCCAGTATCCCCCACCCTCCAGCAGCCCAGCCAGCAGTTGTTAAAGAGAGCTGTGTTCTTGTTTGTACATCCGTCCGCTCATGTGAGACCCACTGACCACAGTACCTGTCTTCCTTGCACAAAGCTCTTTCATTGGCCATGGCAGTATGGAACCTGTGTTCTCATCTGCTTTGTCTCAGTCAGAAAAAGTGGCATCAAAGAGAGCTATTTATCAAAGCCTTTCTTATAGTTGGGAAGCTTATTTGGCAAAGAACCACTTTGCTAGATCATCATCTAAAACTGAAATCGCTAAGTAGTTCACCCAACTCAATACCTCAGGCTAGAAAACGAGATGGGTTTTCAGGAAATGATGCCATCAGTATCTACTTTATGTCAACAATTCTTTTATATATGTGGCCCAGAAAAAAAGTTTTACATTTTTGATGAAATATTGTACATAAACACTTATTTGATCACATTTTACTTACACTAAATGTGTCTCTTTTTACAAAAGAGTGTGTGTGTGTGTGTGTGTGTATACATGCATGCACATATGGGTGCTTGTGTGCCTTAGCATGTGTGGGAAGATCAGAAGACAACATGGGATAGTCTGTTCACTCCTTAGCATGTGTGGGAAGATCAGAAGACAACATGGGAGAGTGTTCACTCCTCCTACCGTGTGACTTTCTAGAGGATCAATTCTGGTTGACAGGCTTGTTAGCAAATATCTTTACATGTTCAACCATTTCATCAGCCCTTGACCACACCATATTTAAAAATAGGTTTAACTACATATGGGGTTTGCTTCTGTGTCATTACAGCAAAAGTTTGGTTAGCAGTACCTACCCTTACTGAGGCTGTCTTTGCTAGAGTTTCTGCTGCTGGGATAAACACATTACCAAAAGCAACTTGGGGAGGAAAGGGCTTATTTCATTTTAGAGCTCTCAGGTCACTGTCTGTCACTGTTGAAAGTTAAGACATGAACCTAGAGGCAGAACTGTAGCAGAAGGAATACTACACCGCCTACTGGTTTGCCCCTTGTAGCTTGCTCAGCCTGCTTTTGTATACCATCTAGAATCACCTGCCCAGGTATGGCATCACCCAAAATTGGCTGAGCCCTCCCACATCAACCATTAATCAAGAGAATACTCTCCATTCCTCAGATCTAGATCTGTCCCATTGATGTTCATGTCTGTTTTTATGCCAGGACATGCTCCTTTGTTACTGTGGCTTCTTTTTCTTCTTTTTTAAAAAAATATTATTTATTCATCAGTGTGACTATAGGATAGGGCCAGTTCAGGTGCCCTCTATTCAGCTGCCCAAGGAACAAGCTGGGGACATCTTGGACACCTGGGAACCCCTCTAGAGTCAAATCTCTTGTCAACCCTAAAATATCTCCCTTAATTAAGATATATATTTCCCTGCTCCCATATCCACCCTCCTCCATCCCATCCGTCCGATTCCCCCAAGCTCTCCCCATCCTCCCCTTATCACTTCTCTCTCCCCATCTCCCCTTACCCCCACCCCACCCTCACCTCCAAGCTCCCAATTTTTGCCTGGCAATCTTGTCTACTTCCAATATCCACGAGGATAACTATATGTTTTTCTTTCGGTTCACCTTCTTATTTAGCTTCTCTAGGATCACGAATAGTAGGCTCAATGTCCCTTATTTATGGCTAGAATCCACTTATGAGTGAATACATACCATATTCATCTTTTTTCGGTCTGGGTTACCTCACTCACATAGAACCTTTATCTGGTGATGGATGGAGATAAAGACAGAGACCCACATTGGAGCACTGGACTGAGCTCCCAAGGTCCAAATGAGGAGCAGAAGGAGGGAGAACATGAACAAGGAAGTCAGGAACGCTGGGGGTGTGCCCACCCACTGAGATGGTGGGGCTGATCTAATGGGAGCTCACCAAGGCCAGATGGACTGGGACTGATGGAGCATATGATCAAACCGGACTCTCTGAACATGGCTGACAATGAGGGCTGACTGAGAAGCCAAGGACAATGGCACTGGGTTTTGATCCTACTGCATGTACTGGCTTTGTGGGAGCCTAGTCTGTTTGGATGCTCACCTTTCTAGACCTGGATGGAGGGGAGAGGACCTTGGACTTCCCACAGGGCAGGGAACCCTGACTGCTCTTAGGACTGGAGACGGAGGGGAAGGGGGAATGGGAGTAAAGGGAAGGACATGGGAGGAGGTGGAAATTTTTAATAAAAAAAATATTATTTATAATCTTTGAAGGTGTATACATGTATATAATGTGTCTTGGTGTCTATCCCTACTCCCCTCTTTTTATCTAGGATGCTCCATCTTGGTTACTTTTCTATTGCTGTGCTAAGACACCATTATTAAGGCAGATTATAAAAGAAAGTATTACATTTAGGTTTACGGTTTCAGAGGGTTAGAGTCCATGATGACAAAGCAAAAACACAGAAGCAGGAAGAGCTAAGAGCTCATATCTTGATCTGCAAGTAGGCAGAGAGAGACACACTGAGAATGAAAGGAGCATCCAGTGACACACCTTGTCTAACAAAGTTACACATCCTCGTCCTTCCCAATTTCCCAATTAGTTCCACCAATGGCGGACCGAGCATTCAAACATACCAACCTATGGAAGCCATTCTCATTCTACCATAGCCCTTAGTACAACTCCCTACCAACTTATTGTGCCCCCTTTATATAAATTCCCCATTGGGTCCAATTATTGTTGCTCATATGTGCCTGGTATGGGGCCAACTACTGGGGGTATGGGCAACCTACAGGTGATCACATCTCCAAGGATAAGTGGATCTCCCTTTCCCAGGTGACTGGTACCCATGACTTCTTGGCAGGGATGGGACCATATGGGTCCTTCCCCCACCCCATGCTGGAATTTTGGTTGTCATGATTTTGTAGGTGACTATAGCTGTTGTGAGCTCATGTGTGGCATGGTCATATCATATGTAGGAGACAGCCTTCCACAGTGCTCCTCGTCAGTGTTCTTTCTGCCCCCTCATCTTTGTGTTGACTGAACCTCGGGGTCAACAAGGCTAATACAGACGTGCTATTTGTGGCTAAGCATTCAGTCCCTTGTTCTCAGCATGTGGGCAGTTACGTCAAAACGGATGGCCCAAGTAGAGAGTAGCATAAGTGGGTTCAAAGGTAAATATTTAGAATGCAGTTTGACAATGGGGACATTTAACAGAAAAGCTACAGTAGGTACTGTTTTAGGCCTTGCGACTCCTCAACCATGGGCTTTTGACTAGGATTGCAGTATAAGATACAAGCTCTACCCTTTTAGCTCGCCTCAGGTTCAGTCAGAAAGTGGGTGATTACCATGGAATAGTCATGCCACTATTGTGCCTTGCCTGGCAGGTCCGTATGATAAGGTGCAGAATCCAGTGCTAGGTAAGACCTCGTGTCTGTGTTTTCTCACCCAGCAGCCTGTGTAGTGCCTTCTAGCACAGTGAAATTAGTCAACAGAGAGAGGTTTCCTGGTGGGCTTATGATTGATTTTTCTGTATTCTGAAACCAAAAAATGTGTTGTGTCTTCAACAATAGGGTCTTACCAAACAGTGTTAGTGAGCAACTAAGAGCAGTGGCCATAGCCTGGGTGGCTCTGGGACCTCCCTGAACAGTGTCTTGTACAAAGGTAACCCATACCCAGAGTGAGACTTTCATGTACTAATCCTTGTCTTCTGGGAGCAAAATTGCTCAGTCCTGAGGCTGTACTTTTGTTTAAACTCCTTTTGTTTAAATTAGGGTTTTAATTGGCTTATAAACTAGTGATTTCTCTAAGACTTCTTCATAAACCCTTAGTTTTGCTTAGCCCATCAAATAAGCCATCGTTCCCCAACACCCTTGCTATGATCCCCAAATAAACCTTTGATTCCCAGTATACCCTCCAAATGTTCCACCTTATCTTTCATCCTTTTCTATTTTGTTGGTGTGACTTTCTGTTGAGCTATTTGATTTATTGATCTATCATTTCCTTCATTTGGTTTTCATAAATATTTCTAGTCCCATTTTCATATCCTCTGTTGATTTTAATATTTAATTTGTGTTTGTATTCTAATTCATTTCTTTGAACATACTTACTATTTTGAATTCTTTAACCTTTAATTTTTTCTAGATCTTTGTCATTTGGTGCCATTATTCTGGGATTGGTAGTTTGGTGAGAACACAAGTTTGTCTTGGTCTTTTCATGGCATTTTATTCTTTGAATTAGGACTTGTACATCAGGAACTAAGTCACTGATTTTGTTTGTTTCTGGTTTTTTATTTCTTTCTTTTTAATCAGGAATGTTTGCAGCATCCTGAAGGGACTAGATTTGTAGTGTGTCTGAGATGTCGTTTTCCTCTGCTAGGCTGGTGTGCAGGGTGCCCAACTACCCCAGTACTTCCCTGAGTGTAGAACATCAACCACATCAATAGACACTGTCCAAGGTTGACCCTTTCCTTAATTGTCTCTAGCGTTCTTTTCCTCGAATTTCTTCTGTGACTGGTTTTCTCTTTCTGTCTTCTCTGTTTAATATCCTGGACCACTGTCTGACTTTGTGTATGGATCAAACTATTTCTGGTTTGGCCAAATAAGATGTATTGTACAGCAATGTACTCTTGAATTGGGAGATTTGCTAAAACTCCTAGTGAACCAGTGGCAAGAGTGCTGTATAACTGGTTCTGTCCCAGGTGCCTGCTCATATACTCTATTGAAAAAAAACTCTGACCGAGTGCACTGCCATTTGACATGGGTGTGTTTATTGCCCCCTGGGAATTAGGGGATGGACTTGAATGGAGGGCACTCCCAGTGCCTCTGTTCTGGTCAAAGCTTAGTTTTGCCTGTCTTGCTTTATCATCATTATTATCATCTTGATGGTGCTGTGTACTTAACATGGTGGCCTATTGGACACAAACAGGAGGCCAGTGGGGGTGTCTGCAACTAGATGAATCTCTGAGTTTTGTGAATTTTCAAGGCCTGGTGTGTGGAGTTTCTCTTAGGGTTTCAGCTGTCCGAGTATGGGTCAAAGGTGGTTTGCAGACCCTAGCCCAGTATTTCCTCCAGGGATTTGTGAAGCTAGCATTACTTAGTTGGAACTCATTTGGTTCAGTTTGAACTCTGTCTGAAGAGTGTTGAGCGGGATGACTATGGTGGGACAAGTACTGACAATACCATTACAAAGACAATACAAGTGAGGTGACTTCTCATTCAGAATCCACATGCTGTGTTGTTGTGCGGGCAGTCATAATGTCATCTGTATGGTCCAGAACTGAGCCAGGCAGAACACTGTCAGCCCCTGGTACAGGGTGTTTTCTTCTTAGACTGTGGGATAATAACCCTCAGATGGACTCAGGGAGGAGAATAGCCTGTCTGTGCTCACTGCTGAGCCCTTCTGGCTCCTGCCTTGAGCTAACACCACTACCCAGTAACACAGGGACTACTCTATTTTTTTCCTTGTCTCCTAATAGAAAGTTTAAAATACGGAAGTTCTTCTCAATACAAATATTTTTAACTTAATCTACCTCCATCCTTTCTTTGCTCTTCTTCCCTCTGCTCTTTGGCACTGCAGATTGGAGCATTTTCTTGAGCAGGTTGTGAGCTGGTTTTTTGTTCTCCTTGAATTTGGACTCTTGAGTAGTTTGTCTTCCAGCACAATCCTAAGAAGTGACCACTGGTATGACAGCTGCTGTGCCCTTGGTGGCTTTAGCGCTGTTGAATGTGGCTCGTGCAGCTAAGGCATTCCGTTTTCACTAGTGTACGCTGCAAGGAAGCAGCAGGCATTTCCCACTGTACAGCCTTGCGTTCTTCTAGCTACATTTGACTTGGGGCTCAGCGGAGTTGATGTTCTGTGAGTGTAAAGTGCCTGCATTTACAGACACTGTGTAAACTGTATGCATGGACAAAGTGATGTTTAGTTGTAGCACTTTCTTACAGTGTTAACTTGCTCATTGCAATGGCAGAATCCCTGGCAAGACCTCAGAAGGTCAAGATACTTGACATTATGCACATGTGGAGGGAGGCTCACTACAGCCTCACCCATAGCTGAACAGCTATTGGCAGCTGATGTGCTAAGGGAGGGAGAGTCAGTTTTCTGCAGGGGTATGGCTTCTATTTGCTTGACCTCCTTCCCATAGGTGACTTAGACTCGTACACGTTTGGGCAGCACTGCTTTTGGACTTGGAATTATTTGGAGGTGGGCATAAAGTTGGAAGGGAGAGCATGCTGGGGGTATTCCCAGAGGAGATGATCAAAATACATTGTATATGTGTATGATATTCTCAATGAATAAACCTTAAAAAGTTTTACATAAAACTTGAGGGAAGGTTTATTTGGTTCTTAGTTCCATAGGACTCAGTCTTTGGTCCTTGGTTCCCCTGGTGGTAGGAGACTCGGGACAGGACTGGCTTTGCCTTTGAAAGCATGCCCCACTGCCTTCTTCTTCCAGCAGACAGCTCTTCCTCCTCAATATCCACAATAAGAAGTTGCTGGCTGGGAACCAGGTGTTTAGCAGAAGAGATTTCGGGAGCATTTCATAGTCCCCCCCGCCCCAATAATGACTAAAATTAGTTTGCTTCTTTCCTTTTTACTTGATTAGCCTGGGTCTTGCTACATTTGAAATTATGCATACTGTTCCCTCTGTGTTCATCTAGCAGGGATGGCTGCATACCCTTGGCATCATTGACATTGGGCAGGTCACTCTGTGGGGTCAGTCTTGGTCTCTTGTAGCCTGCCCAGCACTCCTGGTCATGCCTTATGCAGCCTCTGCCAGAAACCTTTCCTCAGATGGACAGACTCCCTCCCCTTCAGGTCAACTGCCCCAATTTCTGCTTGCACCTGTAGTTAATTCCTATTGCCTTGGGTACACAGAAAGCCAAACATTTTCTGGAAGAGAAAATGTCTACTAGCAGACTTAAACAATCCAGAGTTTATTCAGCAAACACTTCTAGTGTGCTGGGAACTGTTTTGGGCATCTACCGTGGCAGTGGATTGAAACCCAGACTCCTGGGACCTTCCATCCTGATTGGGTCAAAGTCACAGATCAGTGCTGTGGAAGAGGGTGTAAGAGACGGGTCAGGGAGGGTGGGATAGTAGGGGTTTTGCAAGGATGGTTTTATACCTGTCACTCCACATGCTATACTCCCAGACCCCTTCTGTGCTGCTCCTCTCACTTCCTACTTCCTGTGTTCTTTTAGAACACCTATTTCCTTTGCTACTGGGTAGACATGTTTTCTAGACAGTTTTCTTGGGATCTGGTTAGTCCTCCTACATAGCAATGTTAAAGACTGTTGAAATGGCTCTAGATCTGGGTCCCAGTTTGTGTGCCTCTTGGCGCTGTTTTGGCTGTGTGCCTCCTTGCACATTCTGCCATTGCACCTGTCCTCCTGGCAGCTCTGCAGCCTTAGATCATGGTCAGCAGCTTTGAGGTCATTGTTGATACAAGACTTCTGCACAGCATCTATTCCAGTAGGCCAGAATTCCTCTCAGAGTTTCTGGCCAGTTGATAACACAGTGTGGGCAGAATAAGGTTTGCACCTGGCTCTACATGGCCCACTTAAGAAAGCAACAGTCTGTATAAGTGTTCACCATTCATAATTCCTTCCACCTCTGCTTTCTAGTTTTGTTTGGATTAGATATCATTGCTAATGATTTGGATTTCTTGTAAATAAGTAATTAGTACATTTTTGTAAGTAGAGGATATTCCAAGTGGGACTCCTGGTGGCAAGACTTTGGCAATTTCTAAATGGTTATTACCAAGATTGAGGTCTTTATCTTCTGTTTTTAAAAAATGTATCTGACAGCCAGGTGGTGGTATACACTTGTAATCCCAGTACTACAGAGGCAGAAAGATTGAAAGTTCAAGGCTAGCCAGGATCCTGTACATGGAGTTTGAAGCCAGCCTTGGCTACATAACAAACCTGTCACAAACACATATCTCCAAGGCATTTGTTGTCTGTGTTGCCTCTGTCTAGTCTTCAGCCAGAACAGTAGGATATGCCTATACATTTAATGTAAGCACTTGTTGGGAGTGATCCCTGCCCTCCCTCAGTCTGTATGAAGCATACCTCAGGATTGCAATTGACAAGGCCTTAACTACATTCCAAATAACCTGCTTCATGGACAGGAGAGGGAAGACATTGCTTATGTACATGGCTAACACCATATTATGAATTCTTGTGGGAGACAGTATTAGGGATCTGTGCTCCTGGGATGTGTTGTCCATGTCAGAGACTGGTAGTCTTGGAGATTGGGGGATATAGTTTAAATACTGGCTGTGGCCCCTGCTTTAGCATATTGACTGATTGATGACTCTAGCAAATGGGTAGCACATGTTCCTGACAAGAAAGATCTAGAAGAATTTCGCCATAAAGGTTTTGAAGTGATATTTGCTTCAAAACTGAAACTCCAATTACAGTTCAAATTGATGTAGGGGCTTTTTAGACGATAATGGTTTTGTTGGTAGCTGTGGTTTTCTTTTTAAGTTTATTTTCTATGCATAAGTGTTTTGCTTAAGTGCATGTCAGTGCACCATGTGCATGCCTGGCACCTGCAGAGGCCAGAAGAGAGTGCAGATTCCTTAGAACGGGAGTCATGGATGGTTTTAAGCCACCATGTGTGTGCTGGGAATGGAACACAGGTCCTCTGGAAGAGTAGCCAGTGCTCTTTACTGCCTTTCTCTCCAGTCCCTTGCTTTGTTTATGGAGACACAATTCCCTCTCTGTGCGTTATCCTTTGGCCTCACTGTCTCCATGCTAGGACTATGCGCATGTGTTACAGTACCTTCTTTGATTGTTATGTGTGAATATCTCTTAGAAAGCAGCTAGGAAGCTGACACCCCTTACTGGCAGACCCTGTCCTCCCTTACCATAGGACTGCTCTTCTAATCTGTGTGGGTGGGTTTGGACCCCTGCCTACCAGGCCTGGCTTCTGAATGCCTGAAATCCAAGCTGGAGACCCTGCTATGGACAGCACTGTACATCTTGCTGCTCCCGGAGCTCTGCAGAGGCCTTGAAACTGCTCCTCTATTGATGTCTTCCAGTAGATGGGGTTTCTCAGTTTCTTTCCATGTCAGTGCCTGGGCAAGGTTTGAATGTATGATACAGAGCTTTCGCTTTCTGTTGGAGGGACTGCTTGTTGGTTCCCAGCTGCTCAGCCCTGAAATAATCAGACGGAAACTATATTATTTAAAAGCACTGCGTGGCCCATTAGCTCTAGCTTCTTATTGGCTAACTCTTACATATTAATTTAACCCATTTCCATTAATCTGTGTATCACCACGAGGTCATGGCCTACCACCAAAGTTTCAGTGTGTCTGTCTCCGGCAGCAGCTCCATGGCTTCTCTCTGACTCTGCCCTTCTTTCTCCCAGTATTCAGCTTAGTTTTCTCTGCCCAGCTCTGTTCCCCTATAGCTCTGCTCTAGGCCCAAAGCAGTTCCTTATTAACCAATGATATTCACAGCATACAGAGGGGAATCCCATATCAGCTTTCCTTTCCATTTTGATCATTTGTTTGCATTTCTCCATTAATTTTCTAAGGAGCTTTAAGATGGCATTTTGTGTCCTGTAGTTAGAATATGGTGGTTTGTTGGATCACAGTATAGCTGGTAGGGTTTGAGTCAGGTAACAGAAGCAGATATGCCAGCACATGAAAGAACATATGGGGGTTCTTTAGAGGGGAGGTGATCTGGCCTTGTCCCAAGGACTGCAGTGCTGAATACAGAGGGCCTGTTGCTGCTCGGAACTTACCAGGGGTCAGACCAGCAGTGAACCAGTGTATGACCCTGATTTGCTCTGTCTGTGACAATGTACTTTTTTGCACAGCATGCCTGTACTTGCTTTTCTTTCCAGTGTCGTCGGCATTAAAATGAATCATTTCTATATTTTCCAGAACAAGCCTGCCTTCACCCATGTTCTCCAGAAACGATTTCAGCATCTGGAGCATCCTCAGAAAATGCATTGGGATGGTGAGTCAGCTTCTGCTTCCTCTCTGAGTTGAGTGGCTGCCTGTTTGATTGTGTATCCTTAGGAAGGGGATCTTGAAAAAATAACATGGGAGTGTGGCTGACCTGTTGTCAGAATACCCATGAGAGTAAGAAATTTAGCCTTCCACTAGGTTTTTCTGGAAGAATCTGGATCTCTTTTCATACTATTTAAAGGGGCTTTTAATGTGACTTTCAGATAAGAAAATACTTTTCTTTTGCAGCATGCTGAATCTGTATTTCTCTATACATCACCTTAGAGGTTCTCTCCAAGAACAGAGCCACTACATAAATTCTTACTTTGCTTGGAGCTCTGCAGAGCCGTCTTCTGTCTCTGGCTCTGTCAGTGTTGTGTGGTGGATTACGGATTGTGTCTCTGCTGCATTGTCAGGGCATGGGCTGGGGTGGGCTAATCTGGGTGAGGAAGGACAGTGGCAGAATTTCCTCTTACTGATCAGTTCTGCCACTTGATGCTAGCCTAGCAGTCTCTTCCTGGTGTGATCTTCGACCATGAAGAATGATGATAATTGAATAACATGGATCTCAAGGTGCCAAGGATTCAGCCTGAGTGAATGCTGCATTAGGATGTTCAGCCACTCTGCCTACCCCCAAGTTCTCCTAGTGTTCCTTTGCTCTGAGATTGGGCACTGTCAACAGAAACTTCCTCAGTGCCACTTCCAAGGGGCTCATCCTAGAAAAATCCAGTTTAAACCAGTCTTCTGAATCCTTCACAGAGAATGATCCAGTTGAGCTTTGGGAGGCTGGAGTTTGATCTCCGTCCTGCCACTCCTTACTGTGAGACTGGCCAGGTGTTCGCCCTGTGCCATGCTGCCTCCTGCATCAAATCCAGTCACTAGTTCATGCTTAGAGATGTGCACAAAGACAGGTCGTCGGTATAATGTCTAGATATTTGCTAGATCAGCACAGTGCTCAATGCATAGTAGTCCCTGTGTTAGTAGTAATACCAACTGAGAGTCAGTGTGTGCTTCAAATTTCCTTCAGTCATATTAGGATCCAAGACAGGAAACATACGGCAAATAATGCATTCAAAGAAGATGGTGATTATACACCCAGTGAGCTGTGGGCTAATACAAGTCATTTGTTACTAACTTTAATACTCTCTTTATAACTGAGGATTCAAGACAAACATTTGTTTTCTGCGAAGTCAGTATTTTTCAGACCTTCAAACGATGTGTTTATCTTGTCATGTAACATGTAGCTGTGAGTCTGCATGTGCTCCTAAAATGAAAACCAATTTCACAGAATAATTATCATTACCACAGTGATTTTTTTAATATTAAAGCAATACTGATTTCATAACTTGCTGATAAATCAGAACCCATGGTTTGAATAAGGCCGGTCTGTGCTCCTTTAGAACCAGTACTGCATCTGTCTTAAGACTGACGTCACGTGGCATTCTTCTTCCTGAGCGTTATGGAAGTTGCAGCTTTTCTGTATCTCTTGTCTCAGCAGATGTCAGGGGCCATGGTGGTGTCATTTGTGGTAAATGTTCGCAGAGATAACATCAATATGACTGTCTTTAGAAGTTATTGTCTACATTAGAGCTTACCTTCCCGAGTTAGAAGATGGCGTTGTGTTGGATCAAGCCTGTCGTTGTTCTCTTGAGAACATGACTGTGCCTTTATTTTTAGGTACAGTGCTATGTGTGCAAATAAACACTCCAGCAAATCATAAATAAATAAAACAAATACAACTGTGTGGCTTGGTAGAGCCCCATAGGGTGTTTTGAAACTTGTCTGTAGACATGACTGACTGAAGCATGGGCAGAGAGCTGCAGTATTTGGGGGTGACCCTGCTGACACTGTAGATTATTAATGTGAGTTTGTGACGTCAGCAGCATGTGACTGTTCTTGAGGTGCTGACTGTGGAAGCACTGCCTCTCCTAGGCAGCAGGAAGAGTCAGGAGGTGTAAGTGCTGGGCATCAACAGAGGTGGAAATCAAGATATTGTGGCAGAGTAGTGTAAATGGTATCACCATAGTGAAAATTGTGCTTTTTTATATAACTCACTAATATATACTTGTTTACCCTGCCCCCCAAACCATCAAGACTTAGAAAATAGTAGTATTCTTATGCTTTGATACCTTTAAAGAATTTTCAAATACCCTTTACTTCATGCCCATGATTCTGTAATAGTTTGAAAACCGTGGTGCATGCCTTCTGCAGTCCTATTTCTTCCCTGAGCATTGTGGGATCTCTTAATTTGGTAATAAGATTTTCGTTGGTTGGTTGGATTCATAGGCTCTTGGTATGCAACCTACGCTGGTTTTGAAGTCTGAATCCTCCTGCCTCAGCCTCCCAAGTACTGGGATTACAAACATTCACCACCATGCCTGAATTAGAAGTTTTAAAAATAACAGAGACAATGTGACCCTTAGGCCTGGCCGACCTACTTACACTGTGCATGACACTGGGTCAGACTGACTGTGTGTGAGTGCCCCTGGCCTTGACCATCTGAATTCTAGTTAATGGCATGCTGATACAGTGATGTATGGTGTAATTAGAAGTATGACCTTTAGAACTCACAGGAGTCAGAGGTGAACAGACTTCTGCAGCTTGGAGTTCAGCCTGGTCTGAATAGTGAGTTCCAGGCCAGCCAGGGTTACAGTGAGACCCTTTCTCAAAAACTAAAACAAGACTCACTGGAGAAACTTGTCTGCTAGGGATGGTGGCGTCTGATTTTGTGACCATAAGAAGGTCCCTGTGTTCTCCCTTCAGTTCCCCCATAACTAGGTAATCTATCTACAGCAAGAGTTCACTCTCTCTGCCCCCAGTACACTATATTTTGCTTTGTTTCTAAAAAGTATAGAATCTCACATTTCTCATGCCTGTGAAGCCTTTCTTTTCCTTTCCTTTGTCTCAGACAGGCTTTTGTTACCAAATATCAGATCACATTCCATGAAATAAACACTTTATATAACTAGAATCTGATATAAATCTCTTTGTGATTAAAGCTTTCATTAAGCCTGCCCTGCTTCCCAGCACTCCTGTAGCCCTGGCTATCAGAAACCTTTGCTTTATTGTCTTTTCCCAAAGGTCTCCTTAGCCTGTGCCCCTTCCCCTGTCCCTGGTTGCTGAGGCTTTGTCAGGAGGGCCACCTACAGTTCAGCTTGGGTGTTCCTGCTCACAGCCTACACAGAGCAGCATGTGGGCCAGGGCAAAGACCACTTGCACTCAGAATGGGCCTCCTAACCCTGTGTGCATTCCCCTCGCTGGCAGTACTGGGGCCTTAATGCTTAGTCACCATAAGAGATGAAAAGGTCTGGTTTATGATGAGTGCTGACTTACTGTTTTTTCATATATTTTACATGCTGACCACAGTTTCCCCTCCCTCCTATCTTCTTGTTCCCTACCACCACCTTCCTTCTATCCACCCCAATCCACTCCTCCTCTCCTATGAATGCTGACTTTTAAAAATGGAAGTTCTGTAGCACTCTGAAGGGTTCTGTTGAATCTGCTACCACAGATGTGTGCTTGCTGTTACCATAATTTTGATTAAGTACATAATCAAGGTGCCTTTGAATAGTTCAAAAGTGTAACGTTCCATTTCCTTTTATACTTTGTATTTCTTACTTTAGTTTCCACAAAATAATTAAATTGCATTGAACTAATTTTTACCTCTGTATTTTATTGATTACTTTGTATTTCACTATCACAGTATGTGTCTAAAGTGAATGTTACGATGACCATAAACTTTAGTGCCGAAAGTTTCTTTGTGCCATTATTATAAATAGTATAACAGTGATATTTCTAAAAATATTAGCATAAATATAGGATATTATTTGTGTATGAATGAGATGACCTTGTTGCAGTTAGTTTCATCATGATAATGAGTAGCATCTCCAGCTGCAAAAGTGACAGTGAATTTTTGCTGCTTTAATAGACACCAAGATTGAGAAACTCTTTGCATATTAATAGACAGATGGGAGTAGGAGTTTGTGGGATTTTTAATGTCTAGGATTGTCATTCAGTTCTTTGTCCCTTAGCTATGTGCCAAAAATTAGAGTACATTATCAAAAATAATTTGTTATGATCTATAAGCTGACAAATCAAGTAGGACTTTTATTGTTGTTTTTTTTAAAAAATATATTTATTTATTTATTTATTATGTATACGATGTTCTGTCTGTGTGTATGCCCGCATGCCAGAAGAGGGCACCAGACCTCATTACAGATGGTTGTGAGCCACCATGTGGTTGCTGGGAATTGAACTCAGGACCTTTGGAAGAGCAGGCAATGCTCTTAACCGCTGAGCCATCTCTCCAGCCCCTTTTATTGTTTTTAAAAACAGAACTATGGGAGCCTTACAGAGGATTTTGCTTCCTTTTGTGACAGCCACAGGTCTCGTGGTTTGGGGGAAACGCTGTGAGAGACTTTCTGGTGCTCCCCCATCCGCACTCACACAGTTTTTTGACCCAGTGGTACCCAGCCCTTTAGAAGGGATTCAGAAAACTCCCTCTATCCTAAAATACTTTTGGCCAAGATAGTGTTTTTGGATGAAATGCTTTTGTGTTACCTTGAGCCCTGAGATATGTGTTAGGAACTTTTCTACAATGTGGCAAGTTTCCTGATAGAAGCAGGAGGGAGAAAAGATACATTCTCCTTCCTGTTCTGTGGGCTTTAGTCAAAGGGTGGCTGGCCCCATGCCATGAGGCAGAGTGTCCTTGTGGTTGGAGGGAATGGCAAAGGAGGCTACTCACTCAGGGCAGCCAGAAAACAGAGATGGGAAGGGGCCAGGGACAAAACACCCTTCCAAGTACACACTCCAGCGACCTGCCCCAGCGCATCTCAAGTGGTGCCACCAGGTCTGCAATCTGTCAGTGAAGTCAGAATCTTTATGCCCTAGTCACCTCTGGCTGATTGTGTTCACTTGCCAGTGACCAAGCCTTCAACACAGAGCCCGTAACTACTTCCCTCAAAACTACATGTTTACTTCACTAGGTAGAAAGCTAGGGAAAGTTGGGAGCTTGCCACACCTGCTGTTACTAATACTGACTCAAGAGCAGAAGCACAAAGTAGTAAAAATAGTTTGACATCACCACCATTGTCAGAGAATCATGATCCACAATCAGGGTATCTCCAACAAGTCACTCTGGGGCTGCACAGTCCCTAGCTGAGGGGGCATAGTGTGCAGTGGTGAGTGGTGATGGCTGCTCCTTGAATTGAAACTCTTGAGGGCTTTCACACAGACAAAAATATTTCCAGTAATTAAGGATGGAAGGGGTATTCACAGTAACTCGTGGTGGACGGAGGGTGTGTCTTCTCGTATTTGACGTTTGGAGTGATAAGCACAGCAGTGGAACTTAGCCAGGCGCTGCCCCAAGGGAAACAGATGTCGTGTGAAAGCTGCCGGGTTGGCTTGCAGGCAGGCTTCCCTCCCTTCCACTTCTTCTCCTAACACTTGCCCAGCCAGCTCATAGCACCTCCTGGCTCACAAACCATGCAGCAATCACTTAATTTTTGCTTTTTTCCCTGGAGCTTTTCTTGTATTTTCTTTTGTAACCGGAGACTGTTCTTTTGTTTCCTAGTCACCTAGATCGGAATAATCACACAGAAACTATATTAATTATAACACTGTTTGGCCTATTAGCTCAAGTTTTTAATTAACTAACTCTTACATCTTAAATTAACCCATTTTTATTATTTTATATTTTACCATGAGGCTCATGGTTTGTTTGTTACTTCTTACTTTTTAGGCGGCTACATGACGTCTCCTTGACTCTGCCCAATCTCTCTCTATATCTCTTCTAGAATGCTATATTTTGCCCTGCCATAGGCCAACAGCTTTATTCATTAACCAATGAAAGCATCACATGCACAGAAGGACTCCCCACATCATTCTTTCCCTCTTGTTTCCCTGTTGATAGTCTCAGGTACCCGTGCAGTTGGTGTAGCACACAGACGCGTGTTGCTTTGTCTCTGTGTCCGGGTTCATATCTTCCACATGCCATCACATGACTGTGAGGGTGGAGGTGAGGCAGCTATGTCACCAGAACAGCAGTCTTTCCCAGAGTGTGCTGCAGTGTTCTAGCTGCTCAGGGTGCTGCCGGTCATGTGTTCAAAGGATGAGAACATCTCAGCTAATGACAGACTACTAGGCACATGAACAATTTCTTGACAGGAGTGAGGGACTCACTGACTGGCACTAGATTAGAATATAGCAGTTGGCCCTCCAAGGTCTTAAATGTAAGGAATATTCATTGCCACCCTCTTTGCGGCTGTGGGAACCAAAGGTGGCCTGGAAGAAGGATCCAGGGCCAGCTTTATCTTATATCTTCCTTACTCCTAAGGAACAGCCCAAAGTGCTGCCGGCCCTTGATTATTCATGAAGAGCCCAGAAGCCTATGGAATACTCAGGTCATAGCATGGCTTATGAGAAAGACTGGGTAGACAGACTCACCCCAACACCCAAGTTTTCTCTTGATAACTCACGTCTTAGCCATTTGCACATTTAGATACTAAGATGGTAGACTTCATGTTTAGAAAATATTTTTCATTTCAGCCGAGCTCAAACTTGGCCTTGCTTGTCAGTGGTTTGAACCATGCCAGAAGAGGAGATAGCCTTCCTTCTTTGTCTCTCTTTACACTTTTTCCACTGGAGAGCAATTCCAATTAGGAGTTTCTTCAATTGCATCATTGCTTGCTATTAATTTGCATGGATAAATTTAAACTTTGTTTTATCCAGGTCACAAGGTAGAGTTGCTTGGAATAAATATTTAATTTTTCCGGCTGATGGCAGTCTGGCGATAAAAGTCTTCCAGCTAATGTTTCTTTCTGAAACTTGAACTTTGGAATACGTATTTTCCTATTACTGGGGTATACACACATGCTAATTTGTTTTCAATAGCTAGGGTATGCCACCACCAGGTTTGCTGGATTAAAAGGAACAACATATTTCAATTACTAAGGACTAGGTGGGGCAGAGGGGAAATGTACATTGTGTCATTGTTTTTTATTATCTACTTAGGGCCCTGTAACTTTTAGAAACCAAAATGACTGTAAGATTATTTTTAATTAATTACAGACAATGGAGGAAATAAAGCAGCCAGTTGGCATGCTTTAGAATAGCTTGCTGTGTGCTCTTGAGAGGTCAAGGTTGTTTTCATGGCCATCTGGACTATGTGCATGCATTTCCCCTGTTCTCTTTTTCTGTGTGTGTGTGCGCACATGCATGTTTGTGTTTGTGTCTCTCTGTGTGTTTGTGTCTGTATCTTACTTCTCTCTCTGTCTCTGTCTGTCTGTCTCTCTCTCTCTTGTGTTTGGTTGGTTTTTTGAGACAGGGTCTTACTTTGAATCCCTGGACCAGGCTTCAACTCCAGAGATCCTCCTGCCTCTGCCTCACAAAGGCTGGGAATAAAGGCGTGCATCACCATCCAGCTCCTTCTTAATCTCTTATGTGGCCAAGATGGTTGGCTTTTCCTTTTCTTGAACATTTACATCCTGCGTTCTTATAATAAAGCTGTGTTTAAATTGCTCTATATTACAGGTTTTTTCAAAGAACTTTGTATAACTTGGAGAACTTTTAGTTACTAGGATACAATCTGCCCATTAATCTAGTGGTAAACTCATGTGTCTCCTGAAGAAAAGCATTGGCAGCCAGTGTGGAGCAGCCCATGGCTAGTAGACACACCGTTATTTCTTGATTTTTCCTGTAAGACACATGGAGAAACAGCAGTCTCTATTTAGTTTAAGATGTGTGAACGCTGAGCACGCAATTAACAGCTTTCAGAGTTCAGCAGAAACACGTGCAATATTTACTTCCTGCAAGGTTGTGCCAAATGTTACACACAAAACACAAAGGTTGCACATAAAAGCACGAAGAAAGTAATGCTTGCTGCTTGTAGCATTCCATGAGTGAAATAAATAAATGGATTTAACCTGCTACAGCAGAGAAAACTTGAGTAGGAAAAAATATTATTGGGACTGGAGAGGTGGCTCAGCAGCACTGTCTGCTCATGCAGAGGACCTGAGTTTGGCTCCTAGTATCTTCATGGTGGCTCAAAACCATCCTTAACTCCAATTGCAGAGGACCTGATGTCCTCTTCTGGCTCTGTGGGCCCCAAGAATGCATGTAGTACATATGCATACACACAATACATGCACATGTAAGAAAAAGGCATACTTAAAATATACTATTAGCACTTATATTCCTTAGGTTTGCTTCATAATTTTATGTGTGATCTTATATATTGTGTTTTTATTAATATTTATTTTCACTTATTTATGTTCAAATGTAGAATAATTAGCTATTAATTAATTGTATAAGTTTATATTTGAATATTTGTATTTCAGTATTTAATTTTATGTGAGTAAAATATATTTTCAGTGTAACAATTCAAATAAATTATATTATTTCCATATGGACAAGAGAAGATATTTAAGATTCCTACATTACCAACTGAAGACAACCATTGTTACTTTCTAGGTGTTCCAGTCTTGTAGTATGTGTCTGTACAGATATATACATAACAAAATTTAAGTACTGTTTTGGGTGTTTTGTTTGTGTTTGTTTGGGCTTTTGAGACAGGGTTTGTCTGCATAGCTCTGGTTGTCCTGGAACTTGCTCTGTAGACCAGGCTAGCCTTGAACTCACTGAGATCCACCTGTCTCTGCTTCATGAGTTCTGGGATTAAAAGGCATGTGCCATCACAAATTGTTTCTTTTAATGTTGCTTTGTGTCTTATTTATTCAGAATTGAACTTTTTTCTGATTGAGAAAAACAATGATAACTTTTGGAGTATAAATAATTGATAACTACTCAAAGTAATATATGGTTTTTCAAGACAGAGTTTCTCTGTGTAACTCTGGATCCTGTTATGAAACTCACTTTGTAGACTAGGCTGGCCTCAAACTCACAGAGATCTGCCTGCTTGTGCTTCCCGAGTGCTAGGATTAAGGCATGCGCTACCACTGCCCAGTTTCTGATATTTCCTATAATGCCTATTCTATTGGGGATAGCATAGTCTTGTTATAGGTGATGGTAACTGTGTGTTTTCTATCAAAACCAGAAAGGTAATTTTCTCAGATATGATTAATTAAAGTCTGCTTTTCAAACTTTATTTCTTAAATATTTCATTTTTTAGACCATTTTTGGTGTGTATAAAAATTGTTGAAGTTCTAAGAGTTGTTAAAGCCCTCTTTTGGTGTATCTGCAGCTTGTACTGTGGTTGGTGTCCCTCATAGAATACACTTAATGGACACGCCTTGCTCCCGAGCTTGTAGCTGACATGGGGTTTGTTCCTGGCTGTTGTATGCTCATGTCCCGACTCTGAGTTGATGCCCTGTGCGCCACATCCTGTACACCATCCCTCTTAGAGCCAGCCACCTGCTGGCTTTCATACTGTTCTTCTGGTAGTGGTGATAGAGAAAGAGGAGGAGAGAGGGAGGAGAGAGAAGTAAAGAACGTTTCTAAGTGGAAGAGAAAAGAGAAGCCTGGTACATGTTAGTTAAAAGACGCCTTTGTTGTCCTATTGTCTGTGACTTACTGTAAAGGTAACTCTGGGTTGAATGAGATCTTAGCTATGTATAGCTGAACCTTCTTCCTCCTCTCCCTATAAAGACAACAGGAATGTTCTCTTTGATGTGTTGAGCTGCTACTTGCCTAGTCTACATTTTCTGGCTGTTTTAACTGCACTTCATAGCAGTTTTGTGAAGTCTGTGTATAATTTTAATTGTGTAGGAGAGTAAGAGGCAGATGTAGGGAAGAGCTAGAGTTGAGTCTGGCGGCATTCATCCAGGGCTGTTTACCTGGCCAGGTGGATCCTGCCAGATCCCCAAGGGAAACATTCTAGAGTACTAAGTTTTTTGCTTTTAATGACATTTTGAAAGTACCTGTGATGATACTTGCTGGCAGTACATGTAAACGGAGAGGAAGATGGTACGTCCATGTCAGAGAGCCCTGTCCAGTGGACAGAGGGATCTAAATCATCTTATAAACAGATATCCTTCTGAGGTCAGCCCACACTTATGCAAGGATGATATACTCAGAAAAGCAATGTCAACCAAAATGGCCTTAAGTTTCTTTTAGACATTATCCATAAAAATGTACATGACTGATCCCTAGTCCACTGGGCAGGATGACCATAAAAGTGGTGTATATGACTGATCCCTAGTCCATTGGGACTAGGAGAACGTAAGAGCCAGCTAGATAGTTTGCTGGGTTAAGGCACCTGCTGTAAAACAGGAGGACCCACATGGTGGGAGGAGAAAACTGACCTCTCCCTCCTCATGTGCCCTGTGGACACACACATCAGCACATACATCCCCACATGATAAATACACCTAAGAATAAGTTGGGGGTTTTGAGATGAACTTAGATGTATTGTGGTCTTGAGTTTGTCTGAGCCGACGATGACCCATGATTTCACCCCAGACCCCAGCTGATTAGTAGTCCGTGAAAAGGGTTGGCAGGGAAAGTTTCAGAAGGTTGGCCTTGCCAGAGAGACAAGAAAACAACTGGAAAGTTGCTTGTTAGTGGCTTGCTTGACAGTTTCTGATTGGGTCTTGTTTGCTTATGCAATAACCCTAGGTGTCAGGGCCACCTCTATCCCCCTGTTAGCTTTTCAACACCAATGTGAAGATGGTTTTTGTGCCCCCATCACCTGTACCCACTTCTTGTGCTGCTCTGAGGTAGACTTACCACTGCCATCCACTCATGCTTGCATTATGTTGGGCATTCTGTGAAGCCGAGAAGAATGTTTGGTTTGTATTTTCTTGAATTGCTAGATACTCCATAATGTAAGATATTTGTAAAGATTTATAAGCTGAACTGGTTTTAATTCCGTTCTTGAGTTGGGCTTTTCTGTTTCTTCCTTTTCAGGAACACTATGTAAAGAGCAGCAGACACATTTGCTGTTTGTAAATTGATAAAACAGGTTCCGTTTCTTCCTCACAGGAGCTGTCTAAGATCACAATGCCCGTCATATTCAATGAGCCGTTGAGCTTCCTGCAGCGGCTCACTGAGTACATGGAACACACTTACCTCATCCACAAAGCCAGCTCGTTCGCAGACCCGGTGGAAAGGATGCAGGTATGCAGCCGTGACCCTCGGGAGAAGTGTTCACCTCAGACACTTGCTTCTCACCTCCTCCCCAGCCCACTCACAAACACAGATATTCACACATGTACAGGCACTGACATACCTGCTCACACACATGTGTCCTGGTGCAAAGTCCCGCTGGGGATAGGACATTCTCAGAGCTTCAGAGTCTTTTGCTTTCGGTCCCCTTGGCCATCCTCTGGGGATTATAACTAGTGAAGACTGAAGGAGATTTCAAGAACCACAGAAGAGTCACACAAGCACACCTGGCTATGGGAAGCTCTTCCCCAGTCTCCAGATTAGAAGGTAGCATGTGGTGATGAGGAAATTGACGTTTCTTATTTCAAACTTTATTAAGGATCTTCTCAAAAAAAGATGAATATAGTTACAGACACATGTTTATGTTGTGTGTATGCTCCAGTATGCCTGTTCATAAACACTCAAGTAACAAGAAGTTGAACTTTTTAGTTTTCAAAATCAAAGATGTTTGTGTGGTATAGATGGATGTTAAGACACAAGCCAAGTACAATAGATAATATGCTTCTCCAGACAAAACAGTGTCTGTTCTTTCATTCCTATAAATGGTATTTAACTTCTTTGGTGTCTTATCCGGGGTTTCTATTGCTGTGATAAAACACCATGCCCATAAGAATCTTGAAAAGGAAAGGGTTTATTTTATCTTATAGTTCCACATCACAGTCCTTCACTAAGGGAAGTCATGGCAGGAACTTGGAGGCAGGAGCTGATGCAGAGGCCATGGAGGGTAGCTGCTTACTGGCTTGTTCCTCATGGCTTGTTCAGCCTGCTTCCTTGTAGGACCTACAAGCACAGCCCAAGGGTGGCACCAGCCACAGTTGGCTGAGTCCTCCTGATCAATCCTCATCAAGCACATGCAACCCAGGCTGGCCCACAGGCCAATCTGGTAGGGACAGTTTCTCAGTTACATTGTTTAGTTTTGCATCTCTTTTTCTCAATCCTAAATGTATAGTTGGTGTCCATAGGCTACACATTCATGGACTCAACCAGCCTCAGGCACACTGTAAAGACTAGAACTACACCTTTAACTGAATATGCTGTCTTTTTCTTTGCTATCATTCCCTGAGGGAACAGTCTTTTACATTGTCTTAGCTATTATAAATAACTAGAAAATATAGTATATACAAGAGGGTGTGTGTAAGTTAAAAGCATGTGCTGTCCCATTTTACAAGGCTTGAGTATGCACAGACTGACACCTGGGGTGTATGTTAGAACCAGTTGCTCTTAGTGACAACTAGGATTTAAAGTTTTAAAAACTTTTGCATATTAGAAGTTTTTAGAATTTACAGATTATTAAGCTTTTACATATAAAACGTCAACATATTAGAAGTAACTGGCTTAAAGAGTTTGAAAGTCCTTGGCACAATTGGAGCGCTCACAGGCTATCACAAAAGCCATCTGTGCCCGAGAAGAACACTGTAGGAAGAGATCCGGGCCTTCTGTTTGGAGTGGACAAGCTCCTGCAGTAGCTCTAGAAAGCCGGATTAAGAACCACACTGCTTCAGCTGCTCACTGTCTTCTGTGCGGCTTTGGCTCCGGAGAGAGGGTTGCGAACTGGCTGTTAATTCTTATGCAATGCTCTGCTCTGTTCCAGTGTGTAGCTGCATTTGCTGTGTCTGCTGTTGCTTCTCAGTGGGAGCGTACTGGAAAGCCCTTCAACCCACTTCTGGGAGAGACTTATGAATTAGTTCGGTGAGGTCTTTCATGCCATTCAGATGGCTTGTTGAATGTGCATGACTTAATAGATTTTTTTTCAATGAAGGATAATGGTTATTTTTGTGTTTCCCTAAACATTTTGTGTGTGTGTGTGTGTGTGTGTGTGTGTGTGTGACTGTGTGTGTGACTGAAACACAATAATTATTTTGATGTCGGTGTCTGGGAAAATAGACATGCAATGTACCATCATAAAACACAGTTGCAAGGTTTCAGTGTTCCTGACCTTCAAGGATTAACTAGCCTCCTTTTTTAGGTAGATCACATGACACCATCAGGGTTTTAGGTTTTCTATTGCTGTGATAGAAAACCATGACCAAAATCAACTCTGGGAGGAAAGAGTTTATTTCACTCACAATTCCCTATCACTGTTCATCGTTAAAAGCAGTGAGGACAGGAACTCACACAGGGCAGGAACCCAGAGGTAGGAGCTGCTTATGGGCTTGCTCCCTATGGCTTGCTAGGGCCCAAGATCACAGCCCAAAGATGGCACCACCCACAATGGACTGGGTCCTCCCCCTGTCAGTCACTAATTAAGAAAATGCCCTAAAGGCTTGCTTACAACCTAATCTTGTGGAGGCATTTTCTTAATTGAGGCTCCCTCCTTTCAGAGATACAAAACTAGCCAACACATCAGGGCAGAAACTCAAGACAGGAACCCAGAGGCAGGAACTGAAACAGATGGTGGAAAAGTGTGGTTTACTGGTTTGTTTGCTCATCCTGCTTTCTTACCCTATCCAGGACCACCTACCCCAGGGGCAGCACTGCCAACAGGCAGGCAGGCAGGCAGGGGCTCCCACATCAATCATTCATCAAGAAACTGTCCTACCTGCTTGCTATAGGCAGATGGGTTTGTGTCAAGTTGAGAAAAACCAACCAGCACACTAGGAATAGTGGTGCATATAATCCTAACACTCAGGAGGCAGAGGCAAATGGATCTCTGTGAGTTCAGGCTAGCTTAGTCTATATAGTTCAGACTAGCCAGGGTTATATCCTGAGATATTGTCCCCCCACCCCCTCCATATGTATGTATGTGTGTGTATATATACACACACACACATATAAAATTATGGCCATATTAATATGTGGTAACTGTAGGATTCCTGCACTAGCTTGTTTGTGGTTTATGTGTAACTAGAGGATATCATTTGACTTCATCTTTTGTGTTTTCCTCCTTTTCTTAGCACCTGTTTTGATCATATTTATCCATCCTGTAGATACTATAAATAGAAATGCCACATTTTTCTAGCTCATATAAAAGGAATGATGTTTTAAATCTGATGAATAATTGTAGTTGTAAGCCCCCTGAGGTATGAATGGCCAGGCTCTGTCCCCAGACTATCTGTTACCTGCCAGCTGCTATATCCTACAGATCAGGCCACAGAATCCCACCAATCCCGGGCCACCCTGGAAAGCTCTTCCTCCTCCCCCAAACCCTATATAAAGCCTGCCTTCTGCTCACTTTGCTGTTTCTCTCCCTAGCAGAGGCAGCCACCCTCCTGTGTTCTTCTCAGTCAGTCTCTTGTGAGATTTATTGTGCCATGTGACTTTGTGGCATTCCTTGGCTTCTTGCCCCTTAGAGCCATAACACTAACAGTAGTAGTCATTGTTCCCATTACTGTCACCAAAATACAGGAGCTCCTGAAGGAGGAAGAGCTTGCTTTGCCTTCTAGCTGGAGAGGATACAGGAAGGGCATGGCAGGGAAGGCATAGCTGGAGGAATGTGTGAAGCTAGTTCTATTGCGTCTGCAGTCAGGAAGCAGAGAGCAGAAGGGTTCCATGCTATCAAACCTCCCAGCCAGCCTCCAGTGATTCACCCCATTAAGGCTCCACCTCCTAAAGGTCCCACAGCCTTCCAAAACAGCACCAGCAGCTGGGGACCAAGGTTTCAAAACTACACACAGCCATAATGTTTGTGTAAATCACCCAGTTCATATGAATGTCCTATATTTTAATATGATAAGTAATTAGCTAGCTCCAACAGCATGAAACAAAAAGTAGCTTAGGTTATGTTTGTGTTGTTCCTCGTGTTAGGTTGTACTGTAATAAGGATGATAATAAAAATTGTTTTTCTTCATTGAACATTTTCCTAAATATTTTAACACATACAATGACAGTCAATTGCAGTGATACATTTGTTCTTTTTTGTTTTAATCTTAAGAGATGACCTTGGATTTAGACTCATCTCAGAACAGGTCAGCCATCACCCCCCAATCAGTGCATTCCACGCAGAGGGGCTAAACAATGATTTCATCTTCCATGGCTCAATTTACCCCAAACTGAAGTTCTGGGGGAAGAGTGTTGAAGCAGAACCTAAAGGAACCATCACCTTGGAGCTTTTAGAGTAAGTACAGGAGAACCACTCTGTCTTGTGTCTGCACATGCGCAGGCAGGCCACGCTGTTGTAGGATTAACTCTGTGGCAGCTTACGACACTAGTGTCTGGATGCCATGGTGCCCAAGCTTTGTCTAAAGGATCCTTCTAAATTAATTCACCCTGAAAAGTGACAGTTGTGTAACATGTTGGACATTAGGTTTTTGGGAAGCTCTCTTCTGCAGGGTTAGCTTTAAAGGCTAAAGCATTTCTAAGTAAGCTCACATCTACTCCCCTCTCCCACCTGCTGACTGGGACTAGAAACCCTGGGCAGGAGCCACAAAGCAACATCCTGGGACTGTGACCAGTGAGGACAGCAAACTGGGAGAAAAGTTAAGTTTTGCAGTAAGATTCCTGGTTTTATATTTCTCTCCATGCTAAGAGTCTGAGCAGCAAATTACAAAATGTCACTAGAAGCAAACAGAAGAGGTTCCAAAAGAAACCCTCTTGTCTTTCCTTAGAGATCCCAGAAGGAGCCCCTAAGAGACATAAAGACTATTGAAAATATGACTTGGGTTTCCTCCTAGTCTTTTCCCAAAATGAATACTCAGGCCTCTGATTCTCTCCTATAATAGCTGCTGCTACTTCAGTTATAGTATCTGCAACTGAGAAAACACTCAGCAGCCACAGGATCTGGATGAAGGAATGAGAACTATTGGTATTGGCCCAGAAGCTCAGACCCCGGTTTAAGGGTAGAGGTGGTATCTTGAAACACAAATGTGTGGTGGGGAGGGAAACCACTCCTCTCCTAAACCAAGCTTCATGACCTTCCCCCCAGATGGTGCACCAAAGGCATTGAGATCTATGGCCAGAGGCCAGATCCCTGCATAGCTGCTGCGGGATGCGACTGAGGAGCATTGTAAAGACTTTGGAAAGTGTAGTGACGGAATCAGGGCCCACAGAAGGAGGGTCAGGACTTATGGCCTGACATTACGTCAATTGCCTTCAGTCAAAACCAAAATCAGTATTCTCTGGATTTCAAGAGGACAGCAAATCTCATAAAACTCGAGTATCTTGAATATAATTTAGAATATTTGGCTTTACTAAGAAACTGAAGAAAAAAAACAACAGCGAACCCTCAGCTCCCAGTGAAAGGGCAGTCAACAGCCTCTAAGCCCAGAATGACCCAGAGTCAGTGTCACTCTGCTGCTGAAGATAAGGTGACCAGAGCTGGCTATTCTACATGCAAGTAGCTGGACATTTTAGTACCAACACGTGTAGCAGGGGAATACAGGACGTGCTCAGAGCAGCATGAAGATGGTGGAACTGGGATGATGGAGGATACCCCCTGGAGCCTCAGTCCAGTTGTGATGCTGATTCTTCCCAGTAGTTTCCATAAAGCTAGATCAGAGCCTCTGTGGGGTGGGGTGGGGGTGGTCCCCCATTTAAACCAAGAGCTCACTGATGGAGCTGATCTCATCAGCCAGCTTGCCCAGGGCATCCCTCACCTTCTGACATTTCTGTGGGTGCTAGATGAAGACTCTGGTCTTTATGTGAACAGCACAGCTCAAGAGCCATCTCCATAAGGGGAGGGAGCGGCTCTGTAGGCATAAAGGAATTGATTTTAAATTTACATGGAAAAGCAAATGGAATTGAACAACCAAAACTACTGACAATGTTGAAAAGGAGCAAAACAACTAAGATGCTGAGCTGAGACCAAGATTTAGCTTTTGTGAGACCCTTCAGTGGCATTACTGCAGCAGAGCAGGGAAGAGTCCAGAAACGAGCGCCACAGAGACGTGGTCAGCATAAGCCATTGACTAAGAAAGTCAGACTGTAAAGCTTTGGGGAGCAAATAGAAAATGTTCGAAGTTTGTGTTATGTAGAGATCTAAATGGGAAAGCCCAGTGCAGTCTGCTTCAGAGACTGCACTAGGTTAAAGCTCTCTCTGAGAGACACTATGCACGGGACGAAAGACACGCTGTAGACTACTAGAAATGACACTCCTAACAAAAGGTGTTGTCTAGAACATATAAAGACCCTGAAATAATTATAACTCCACAAGGGATTTGTACCATGAGTTTTGAGGTTTGGGGTAAACTGGAAGGGACTGTATCTGGAAAATGCCAAACAGACCTTCATTTTTATTTTCTACCTCTAATTTTTCTGTTTGTGTTTCACAAAGCTCTTGAATACAGGTTGAATATTCCTTTTCATAAAGGCCTGGGAGACAACTATGTCATATTTAGGAGACTCTGGATCTTGGAATGTCATGTAACTTTTGCCAGTTGAATGAACACACTGTCTGAAAGTCCAAGATCCACAATGCTCTGGAATCAAAGGCCTTTTGATTTTCCTGTCAGTGCAAATATTTGGGAGTTTGAACTTTTGAATTAGGGTCATTCAACTTGTGTACAGTTTATTTTTAAAACAGTAAGAATGGGCAGGTAATACCTGTTTTGCTGTGAGTTAATATTGGTGTGGGGTGTATATGCGTCCATACGTGTGTGTGCCTACGTGTTTGAGTGTGTTTGTAGAGGCCAAAAGTCAGTCTATCAGATGTCTCGCTGACTGGAACCAGTGGGCCCCTGCTTCCGTTGCTATGGTTACAGGTGTCTTTCACACCCTGCCTTCACACAGTTGCTGGGGATTGAACTCGGGTCCTGGTGCTTGTGCAGCAGGCACGTTACCACCAAGCCAGTTCCCAGCCTGATTCGTTGTTATGAATGACTCTTGAAGCAAGCTCCTTTTTTTAGACTAATTGGTTCTTCTCAGCTACTTCTCTGGGTTTGGGGTTGTTTTTTAGACATAATGAAGCATACACGTGGACAAACCCCACCTGCTGTGTGCACAACATCATCGTGGGCAAACTCTGGATCGAGCAGTACGGCAATGTGGAAATCATAAACCACAAGTAAGGTGCACTCAGGCTCCGCCTGTACTCTTCCTTTCCTCAGTCTCTTCCAAAGGCCTCATGACCCGATAGGAGCGGGATGGGATCCTTCCATTTGTAAGAGCACTCACTGCTGCCATTTCTGTGTACACAGACTGGCCCGATGTGTCGCCTCTGCCACTCACTCAGGGTAGGGTAGGTCAGATAGGAGTGTGGAGTCATTATGAAAAATTAGTTTCAGATTCTGTCACTTATTTTCGGCGAATGCTTCCGAGCTTTGTCTCGTGCGGGCACTGCTGATGGGAGAAGGGTGGCTGTGGAGAATCAGTCAGCAGTACTGCCCCCGGGAAGGCCATCCTGCTCACCGTTCTCAACTGCTTCCTTGGCATTGCTCCGCCATGTGAATTTAGCCTTTGTTTTGTAGGACTGGGGACAAATGTGTGTTGAATTTTAAGCCTTGTGGTCTTTTTGGCAAGGAATTACACAAAGTTGAAGGCTACATACAAGATAAAAGGTAAGGTTTCTTTTTCAACATTGACTGCAAATGCTTATTTAGATGTTTGTGTTCAAGTGTGCTGCCTGATTAACGGGTATCCGAATAACAGAAGTCTTCTGAAAGGAAATACCTGTTTCTCTAAAGGATGGGCTTACAAAAATATAGCAACGTTAACTCCAGCACAGCACGGGCTTGATTGGTAACTAAACAACAGTCTCTCTCGGCAGCAAAAGGAAACTCTGTGCTCTCTACGGGAAGTGGACTGAGTGCTTGTACAGTGTTGACCCTGCCACTTTCGACGCCTACAAAAAGAATGATAAGAAAACCACGGAAGAGAAGAAGAATAGCAAACAGGTGAACACAGTGAGGTGGTGCTGGCAGCTGGACTCTTGCATGTGTATGGGCCCTTCTGGAGCTGCCTGTGTGCTGCTACCACATGGCTTCTTCTCCTTGCATCCTGTGAATGAACCGATAGCTGTCCTCCTTAGCGGAAAATGTCAGGCTGGAGCTGCTGGTGGTTGGTGCACACAATTAGTGTTGCTTTGGAAAGTTGGTCCCCATCTTGATGACACAGTGGTGTGTTTCCCTCCTGTTCTTGTGCATTAGAGGTAGAAATGGTCCAAGTATATAGGCTCCGCTCAGGCGTTCTCAATCGCTGTATCACTGATGTTGGTGCCGTCAGCTCAGGCTGTTGTCCTTGCACTGTTCTCTTCATGCTGAACCTTATTTGTGGGACATTCTCATCCCAATCACCGATAAGAACGAGGCTGCTGCCTGGCTACAGGCGTGCTTTAGCGTTCTGCTGACTTGTGTCTGCTTCCTGCAGTCAGAGTTGCTATGACCCGATGGGGACAGGAAATGCCCCTTTGGAGCCTGGCCAGGACAAGTGGGGACTCTGGGTTAGAAGCAATCTCTCATTTGTGAGCAGTACGCGCTCACATCATTTTTACCCTTGACCTCTGGATGACACCTCTAAAACTGTGTCTGGAAAGCACCTCTTTGCTAGGTGAATGGAGGTGTTTGCTTGCCTTCGTGAAGGTCTCAGAATAGTCTATGCTCTAGGTGAGATTAATGATGTCCTCTTTGCTCCAGGTATGCCCCCGTCTACCAGCCAAGCATTGTCTGATGGCTCAGTAAATGTGAACGTGCTGGCTGAGTCCTGACCCCCAGACTCACACCTATCAAGTCATAAAGCTGGGCCTTGTGGATGTTTCTTTCTTTTAAAAACTTCTTTTAATTAGGATACTAAGTGATGGGTTTTCTTTTGACATCTGTGTACATACACTTGCTCATATTTACTGTCTCATCACCCTCTCTCCTTCCTGTTTTCCTGTTCTCTTCTTGCCCTTCCTCCTAAATACTCACTTCTACTCTTCTGGTGTGCATGTGTGTGTAGCCTAGACCGTCCACATGAGAGACCGTGTGCTAGCTGTCAAAGTCCGGCTTATTTCATTACACATGATCACCTCACCTTTGTTTGTCTCCTCATTAACTCTTAAGTATACAAAGGTTTGTCTCAGAGGCTGGAAGCACATTTATTCACTGTAACTTTGTAATTAGGAGCTAGCCTTGGGCTTGAGGGACATTTTAACCGTTGGAGCACACAGCTCTGGTAAGCTCTAGGTTCCCTCAGCTGCATGTGCTTAACTCCTCCTATTCCTGCCTACATGCACCTCTCAGGGGTCCACCCACCGCCCTTTGCAGGATACCTTAGTGGAATGAAGAAGGAAATGTCCCAGAGCCCCAAGTCACTGACCTAGACCACGTGGCCACAGCTCCGCTAAGAGAAGGAACTTGGCAGAACAACTTCCTGAGTACACTTGTCATCCAGCCCTCTTACATAGTGTGGACAGCAAAGGACTCTGGCCAAACTCCAGAAACTACTCTTATATTCTGTTCTTTATGGAAAAGCAGCCTTTCCCTCGAGCTCTCCCCCGATCCACTTTCCCCTGCCCAGGTGCAGCCTGTCCTGTCCTGTCGCTGTTCCTGCGTACACTCCGTGCTCTCGGGCAGCCTTTGTTGGTACCGTTCCTCCCCTGCTGTTGGCTCCACTGTGTATTTCCTGAACGTGCCTCGACCAGAAGTTGTAGTTTTGTTAGCTGATGTGGAGGATCTCCCTGAACTTTCTAAATCTCTGAGTTCTTTGTGTTCTCCATTGTGATACTTGTTGGGTCCAGGGAGGTCATGCAAAGATGGGGACAGACCACCAAAGTCTAATAAACAAGAAGCAAACTTTATTCCACAAAACTAGATTCCAGGAAAATCAGAAGCAAACTTAAAAATTAAAAAATAAACACCGCAGGGCACAGAAGCGCATCAGCTAGCTGAGACCACAGCCAGAGATGGTGTTTGTTAGGCTGTGGCAAAAGGCCAGTTTCTGAACCCATCTTTTTATAGTAGGGGCACCAAGCATTAGGTCTGTCTGAACAAAGGAATTTTTATAATCTTGCCCCAACCCGTGGGTTAGTCAACGGAGACCCTAAGGAGGGGAGTGAGTTCTAACATCCATGGGTAACTATGTAGCTATCAAGAAATATGTTTCAGAGAAGATTACAGCTAAAGTCACTAATTGCAAGAAAACAGGTGTCTTTAGCAATTAGTCAGAAAAGGGACTGTTAGTAATACCAGAAGGTTAATAAATTAGAATTAATTGGTTCTTAGGCTGGGAACTTAGAAGATAGTGGAAAGCTTTTCACATTTATCTCGAGGTAAAACTCAGATACAGACTGCCATACTTTACAACCTCCATTGTCAGAGCTCATTAATTAGATGGTGTTTGTACCTTGTCCACTGTCAGTTAGATGGTGTTTGTACCTTGTCCACTGTCTGTCCTGGTATCTCGAGGCAGTGTATACTGGAGCCCCATGCCTCCCCTTTGATGGCACCAGTTTCCCATAACGGAGACAGTACCTAACCCAGAGGTCACGTATCTCCGTCTTCTAGAGGTTAACTCAGTTCATATCTGTCGTTCATCAAGGATGGCCAGGACACTACTCTAAGTTTACAGAGAGAAGCTCTGGCCTTGTAAATAAAACAGCCAGTTGTAAATGAAATGACCTAGGCTGATGGAGGCTTCTAAGTGTCTGATAAAATAGCTCACTGTGAATAATTGATCCTTGATCTGCTGAGGAAGCTGCTGACAGTCTGCTCTCATTCCCCTGGACTTGTAACTTTATATTTCTTTATTTCTACATTCTTATTTCTAGAATCTACATTTTTATTTTCTTATTCTTGGACTCTTCAATACTAACAACTTCCCCAGTTCAAATCAGCGGAGACTAAACATACAGAGTGAGGAGCTCTGGTTCACGGGAGGCAGGCCTAGGAAACCACTGGTCTCTGTTTTTGCCTGATAGTTTTGTAAGTTCTTCTTTTTGTCAGCTGTTCTGCAGAACCCTGCTGGCTCTTTGCCACTGACGAGCGTAGCTAAGTGGCCCCGTATGTAGTGTTTTGTTCTCACAGCTGTGCGTGCATCGACTTTTGCCTCTCTCCAGTGCAAATGTGTTGAAATGCATTTCAAACTTCTGCAGGAAATACTTGTCATTTGTGTTTAAAAGACTAGAAACTTTAGCGCTCTAGTAAAGAAGGATCGTGGCAACAAGGCCTTGAATGCAAATACAGTATTAGGATAAGGCTGAGAGTCATGGACACCCAGCGCTTGTCATCCTTGACAGGAGAAGGGACAAACAGCATCCAGCAGCCCTGCAGTCCGTCTCTTGCTTCACCAGTGTTTGGATAAGCAGCTGTGACTACCTTGTTGTGTGTGCTTTGCTGCTTTACTCCTTTCTGCTCTGGGCCCCATTCCTCAGTTACTCAGGCTAGCCTGAGGCTGTCAGCTGCCTTGCTGATTTGCATCCAGGGGCTTGTGGGTGGTGCTCTGGGGAGCCAGGAATGCTCTTTCCACTCTAGTGCAGGTGTGATCAACCGCCAATATAGGGCCCCTAGGAGCTAACGACACCTGAAGCTGAGCCTTTGCAGATCCTCATGCCCTGGGCCTGGGGCCCGCACATGCCCTGGCCTCTGTTTGACCTCCTGGGAAGCTGCTTTATGACAAGGAGTCTCAGCTCCACTGTGTGTGCTGAGACCTTGTTCAGTCTTCAGAACTCATAGTTGATGTTTAAAGCTTTGCCTGGCCTTCTAGACAAGTTCATCCGAGGAGTCTGATGAAATGCCGGTGCCAGATTCTGAGAGTGTCTTCATTATCCCTGGAAGTGTGCTCCTGTGGAGGATAGCCCCACGGCCTCCCAACTCCGCTCAGGTGAGTCCGGGCCCATTTACAGTAACTAGTTGACATCCAGCGTGGTGTCCTTTCTCAGTCAGCAGAGCCTTAGTCCTTTTAATTTGTCTGCTGTCACCGCCCATATGTCTACGTCACATGCCCTTTTGTCAAGCTGGCAGGTGTGCTGGATGGCGCTTCACTGAGGGTCTCTCTAACAGAGAGGAGGTAAGACAGACTGATGCTACAAGTGGAGACCCTCCAGCCCCAGCAGGACATGACTTTATTGACGGAAGCAGAAGGGATGTGTGCATGCTACCCTGTGAGGTCTGCTGGGAGCTGAATGTCCGCGTGATAGTGCAGATGGAGGCTTTAGCCATGTCCTCTCAGAAAAGCTGACCGTACTGTGGCCCTGGGAGGTATCACTGCCAGATTAGATGCCTTCTTTCAGGGCTTCCTGCCTGGTCTTGGTAGGCGTTTTCTTGATTGCTTGTTTATGTTTCAGATGTATAATTTTACCAGCTTCGCAATGGTTTTGAATGAAGTAGACAAGGAGATGGAGAGTGTGATTCCCAAGACGGACTGTAGGCTGCGGCCTGACATCAGAGCCATGGAGAATGGAGAGATAGGTAAGGAGCCTGCCCTCAGGGTGGGGCTTCTGGCTCCCTTCATCCTGGTCTCTGCTAGCATCATTGCAGTACTCAGAGTTTTAGCTCCTTTTATGTTAAAATCCAGCAACTTTGGTTTTGAATTTGAAAATCTGAGCTCAGCCTTGCTTAAACTCAAACTCATTGCTTGAAAGGTGCTCCGGATGGAGTCCACTGCACTGCGTGTGGCTAGCGAAGACTTGGCTGCTCTGAACTGTAGTCTGCAGACTTCACTATGTCTTTCAAAGTGCAGCCTCTGAGCCTCATAAGAGTGCAGCTTCCTCCTCACTGACACATAAAGTGTGAAACTTCTAATGACTCGGTCGATATCAAAAAGGGGCAGTTTCCCCTCCTGGGAAAGAGCTGCTTCCGTGAGGAAGAGCTTGCAGCTGGTGTTAGCATGTGCTGGTCAGCCTCGACAGTGTGAGTGCTGAAGCTGTTCAATTACTTAGGAATAGACTGAAGGAAATCTCTGAGGTCTCACTCAGAATTTTCAATAATCTCACTTTTATTCAGTTTTTCTACTAAGTTTTCATGGAAGCATTTTAACCTAACATTTGTGGCCATAATAATAAGATGTTGTTTCTGGTAGAAGCAGGAGCTGCTGGGTGGCATTTGATCAAAGCCTATTATACACATGTATGAAATTCTTACACAGTGAAAGATGAAAAAACAAAGAACAAAAGGAAATGACTGTCAGTAATTCTTTTGTCTAACTTGAGTTGGTTCTGACGGTCGGTCTTAGGGCTTCATACACACTAGGTAAATACACTACTGGAATAGACCTCTAGCTAGGCTTCATACACACTAGGTACATACACTGCTGGAAAAGACCTCCAGCTCTCTGCTTTACCTTTTGAGAAAGGGTCTTATATAAGTTGCTCAAGCTGGCCTTGAACTTAGGATCCTCCGAATTTTCAAATATCTAAGATTCCAGACCTGTGCCACCATGTAATACACTAGTGTGCATATAATAAAGGCCCACATGGACAGTGATGTCTGTAGTTACTGCTCTTAGTGCCATGCCCGGCATTCTCAGCATAATGTGCTTTTCACTGGCCTTATTTTAGATCAAGCTAGTGAAGAAAAGAAACGGCTTGAGGAAAAACAAAGAGCAGCCCGCAAAAACAGATCCAAGTCAGAAGAGGACTGGAAGACAAGGTGCGTGCCTGTTCTGTGTGGCTTTGCCATCTTGTAGGCTGCTGTGTGTGAATGACAGGGATATCAGACACTGAAGACAGAGCAAGGGTCCATAGCCCTGCTCATCTGCTCCAGGCCTCAGAGGAGTACAGTATTCTAAAGTGTTAAAACCAAGAGTTGTGTTTGTGACAGGAGAAACGGCTTGACACGTTATGGTTATAATGTTCTTCCACAGTCATTACAGGGGAGATTAGTTTAGCAAATTTATCTTTTTTCCTTATCCAACATTCTTTCAATATTGAAAAGGCAAAGTACAATCCAGAGTTAGATTTGAACATGAAAATACACATTTTTTGGTCACATCTATGAGTAAATTACAGGATCGTTCATATGTGCATATATAATGCATCATTAATTTAGGTAGTTCCTTTTCTAAACACAAGGGGTTAGACATGATGGAATTAGGGTTTAGAAAAAGCAATATTGTGGACAGTATCAAATATCTGACTTTTGACTGGGCTAAGAGTTGCTGGGTAGTCTCCTGTTTTATTAGAGTCCCTTGTAACTGCTGCTCCATGACTCACTTAAATGTCAAAGCCAACATGGGCATAATTTTGCAAGCATTCCAGTAGACATGATAGTTGTTTTGCATCTTACTAAAGAATCTACAAATGCTTTGACAGCTTCTACCCCAAGTGTTTGGATTTACTCACATAATAGTTTTTGCCAAAGAATGAGTGAAGGATGTGTGGGTGTCAGGCACAGGCAAATGGCTGCTATGGCTGAGTAAAGGGGCAGGAGCTCGGCACTCCTCCCTTTCTTCCTTGTGTGTACCCCAGGGCACTCCTCCCTTTCTTCCTTGTGTGTACCCCAGGTCCCTAAACTCTGAAATACAGTGTGAAAGCTGTGCCAACATGCTGGGCTGCTGTGCATTGCTGTACCTGGGGTGGATGCTACATTTTTTGAGAGACAGGGAAATGATTGAGGCAGCTCACTGGATTAGGACAGCTTAAAATGAAAGCTAGCTCAGGAATCCAAATTGAGACCCCGTGAAGTCTGGACTGGGTTGGTCTCACTGGGTGTTTGTAGCATAGCGGAGGAGGGAGCCATAGCCTTTGGCATCTACCAGCAGGTGGAGCTGCTCTGATAGCTCACCTGTAAAACAGAGGGAGCATATGAACTCCGCAAGCACTGCCCACCCTGCCTGCTGCGCGTATGTGTTCCCATTGGTGTCACAGAAGGCAGCCTCAAGGGTGACGGCAAGTAGGACAACCCACTGCCAACTGCTGTAGACCGTAGCAACCTTTGCCTGAAGATATTGTGGACATATATTCTCTGACTAGAAACACTGTCACTTCTTGAGGGTCTCTGAGGAAATACATGACACACAGGGCCAACTACTAGAAGTTAAACAACAGTGTTCCGTGGGTTCTGAGTCATTTGCTCTCTGAATTTTATCTTTTCTCATTGGACAGGTGGTTCCATCAAGGTCCTAACCCCTACAATGGAGCACAGGACTGGATTTACTCTGGCAACTACTGGGACAGAAACTACTTCAATTTGCCTGATATTTATTAAAGTGCAGAGAAGTCAAGGTGTTTGGCTAATCGACATAAGTCTTAAGCTTAAGTTTTTAAATTTTCCCTTGGTTTCTACTCCTAAATTTTCATTTCATCCCACAAGGTAGGGTGTGGTCGCATTGGTGAAGGTCATAAGGAAAGTGAGGCCCTTGGCTTCCTGCATGCATCCTTGGAGTACTGTTTATGTACACCGAGCAGCTGCTGGAGGTACTGTGTAGTCTAACATTCAGCTTTATGGGATTCTGTAGTGATCCAAAAATCAAGTTGTCAATATTTTTATGCTATTATGCTTGAGTAGCTTAGGTATAGCTTTGAAATGTTTAACATTCTTCTGTACAATGTTATGTGCTCAAATGTAAAGGTTGTCATTTTATAAAAACTAAGTTGGTAAGATGACCTTTCAGGGAAATTAGTCCTCTCAATTTTACATTGCCACCTCCAAAATGGAGTAGAGGGGTGGGACAGACTCGGGAATTCCTGACTTGAAAATTCTAAACTGGAAAGGTATTTCCTTATCTTAGCACTCTGAATTTCCTTCCACACTCTGGGATCACTCTCATTAGAATTTACACAGATAGATTTTATGTTTGAACTGAAAATCACAAAAATGCCCTAGAAATAGATTTTAATCAATACCTAATGACAAACCTTCAAGCTTCAACTTCCAGTGGCAGATGCCACAGAGAAATCAAGCTGCACTCGTGTATTATAATCTGTGTAAGAGGAGGCCTTGTGCATTTTGAGTTTGCAAGGTACTGGAGACCTACTGTATAGTAGCTTTGCCCCTTTAATTGGGGTAATCTCATAGTATTTATCCAACCAAATCCCAGACTGAGATACTTGCCCTAGAGGGCCTAGGTAGCTTCCAGTAAGTTACTTTAATTGTATTAAAGTTAACAAGTGTTATAATGATGCTAAATAAAAGCTTTAGAATATTAAAAAAGTGTGAATGCTTTCAGAATTTCAGCTGATATTGTAACCTAACACTCAAAAGATGTCTGTCTCTAGGGCCAGAGAGACTGCTGCCTAGCTGATACTGTAAACAGAGGTACAGTGTTTATTATTTGAATTCCAGATATCCTGAGTGGAAAAATTGTACATGTATGAGCTGGACAATGTAGGGTGGTCTGCACATCTAAGTTACTAAAGCAACAATGCAAAGCGTTATGCTTGCAGGAAGTTTATTGATACAGTTCACGTGGTGACAGACTCCACCTTGAATGCTGACTCAAACAGCATCGTTTCAGCATCTGTTGATGAAGAGACATACGTCATGAAATAAATCAAAAAATATCCTAACAGTTCCTGCTGAGACCACCATCAGGTTGTCATAATTACATTCATGGCTACACAATTGAAATACCACCTCTCGAACCCCACCCCAAATCACAGTGGCTTAGCTGTTAGGAATCCATAGCTCTCCTTAGCCGCATGCCTGGCAGCACTATACATACATACATTGCTTGTCTCCTCCACTCTAGTCCATGTTTTACTCGCCCACTGTCGATACCAAAGGAAGAGGCTCGACATTACACCCAATTGAAAAAGAAGTGTCTAAAAATTTCAGTTAACAACAATTGAATTAAAAAATATTTGATAAAATTGTCAAAGCTGTTACTCCAGCTTCTGTTAATCTCTTACATGGACATACCATCTCTGTCCCTGTTTCTTAAACATTGATTATCCTCACTTTAAAGAATCTACTATATACTCAAAGGTGGCTGGGCATTCATTAGCAGCTCTGTAGTTGAAAGCCGAGCATATATGCTTAAGTATATATGCATATATGCTTAAGTACATCACTCTCAAGTGTTTGAATACCCAGCCCTTAAGTGCTGAAGGCTCAGCTGTGCTAAGGCCCACATGTCAAGGTAGGAAGGGTTACCTACTCTTTTAAGATTCTGCTCTGCGGACATGGGCAGTAGTCACAGTAATTTCGCCAGCAATACCGTAACTTCCAAAGGGAGTACGTTTGTCACCAGATCCTGAACTCTTTTTAGCTACATCTTCTACTGGGAAAGCAACAGAAAGAAAGACTGGGCTTTGTGGTCTGGGGCCATCTTGTCCACTTGTAGGAGGACTAGCATTCTGGGGGTTGGGGGCAGGTCTCTGGAATGTCTGATCTGCAGGAACAGCAATGGGCACTTGCACTGCAGCGTATCTCTTCAAGGCATCTGACTGTGACACCACAGTGTGTCCAGGAAGAGGCTTCCAATCCTGTGCTTCCTGGACATTGGAGCCTACTAAAATAAAAGGTGGGGCACTGGTCTTCTTGCTGTCATCCATCATCACATAGGTTGGAGAAGTGACTTTCGGTGGATTCTGCAGGAACTGTGGATCCTTGGGATTAGGTAAATAGAGGGTTGCTTGGGGAAAAGGCCCAAGTGCAGGTGGCGGTGATGGGCGACTTTGTTGATTCATATCAGTTAGACAATAAAGTGTCCACATATTAGAATATGGTGGTGGTTGTCCTGCTTCGCTTGTTGCTAGTGCTATAAAAAAAAAAATTGCAGGCATTAAAGGTTTGGTCTCTGTACCAGGCACTATGCACAGTCATGTCTTTGTAAATCTTTTTTTTTAAACATATAAATAAGCAACTGTAATAATATGTGCCATAAAGCATGCTATAGAGAGGACTACAGAAATTGTGCCTGGTGTGTGGAGGAACAGCATGATCCACCACAGTTGGAAAAGGAACCCAGAGCAACGGCAGGGACAGCAGAGGTGCGGCTCAAGAGGCAACTGTATTCTAAGTTGCTGTTTCCAGACTCTTACACTGTTTTGGTTCTTTGAGACAAGGTATCATTGTGAGTCCAGGCTAGCCTTGAACTCTCAGTAGTCCTCCTGCCACAGCCTCCCAAGAGCTAGAAGTACCACCGTGCCTAGCAAGAATCTTAAGCGTTATATATGGCTTCCACATGGTACTCAGAAGAAAGTTAGCAAAACTTTCTACTTTACCAAAAGTAAACATTAACCATGTAAAGACAATGAGAAGTCATATAAGCACATCTGCATAGCAGTTTCTCTACCTAGTCAGACACTACATGTCACCTAATATCATCTCTGGTCTTTTGATGGGCACTGTCATCTCCCATCTTCAATCTGTTACCTCATCTAGGAGTCAGATCCCAGAGAGCACTCATCTTAGCCAAGACTGGGCACCACCATATGCCTCAAAAGACAGCAAAAGACACTCTGATATAGAGAGCTAAAGACACTGTCCATCAGCTTATAGCAAGGGCTCTATACTGCTGAGTGTGGCTGTGTCAAGTTCCTGCTGTGCGCACTAGGCACAGAAAATTGCACTGTGCACAGATTCAGTGATGCTTTTCATGACTCAGACACATTCTGTCCTCAAGATTACTAAAAATATAATCCAAATCTTCAGTCTTTCCAGATGAGAGGGTCTAATACCTCAAACTTGATTTCTCTTGGTAACTTGTCCACTAAGGACAACTGTCCTTCAGTAACAGCTAAGTGCCTGAAAACAGTGACTCTGCTTGACGTGATGCTCAAGCCACAAAGATAAACCGGCCGCACAGGCTGTGAATGCAGCACTGCCCTCTGCCTTTCCAGCTGTAGTGAATCTGTCACACTGCCAGTCAGAATTTGGTTGCTAAACACCTGCTTTGGTAATAGTCCTATATTATTTTGGTTTGAGTCAGAGTTGAGAATTTCTGCAAGAGGAATGGGAGCTTCTTTCATTCATGTCCCTTCAGATACCCAAGAAGGGCCACTGCAATATCCAGATAGGCAGAAGGATAGGCAGACCACACGCCATAATTTGATGGAGATAGGGGTTGTAACGCTTATGTGTCAGTAGGAAAAGCAGCTGGAGGTAAAGCTCCCCAGAAAGCAGCTTGGCTTTGGGGGGTCCATGCATGGGAACTGCACACACTGTTTTCAGGTGCGCAGCCATTCTTTCTGCTGGTTTCCAGTGACAAAGACGTTCCATCTAGCCTGTCCTTTCTCCATCTGGCTGTGATGCTGCTCCCTCAGCCACAGGAAGGTCCCAAGTAGGAAGCAGTGTCTGAGCCAACATCCCAAACCTGATTGCATAGTTCTCCTGACTCAGTGCGAAAGCAGTCAGCCACACCACCATTTCTTTCATGTTTTAAATGCCACAGCCCAAATAAACGCAGTGTTCAGTTTTGCATTTTTATAATTACCCTTTTGTAAACAGGTATTAAAAATCTAACAGAGTCTCATGTCTACAAACATGTGCAAAAAGAATCCAGCTTTGACATGCTGTGTGATTTTCATAATAGTAAATTTTTAAGTACAACAAAGCCTTTAAGTAGGTATGGCATTTAAATAACCTGAAAATGGACTTTGGCCAGTAGGCAGAAGAGCCAACCTGTATGGTTACTGAATACAGATGTTACCTGAAATGCAGTATACGGATGTGCAAGTATCTAATTTTCTTACCTGGCTTCATCAAACCTGTTCAGGTGCATCTTCCCCATCTGGTTGGATTTCAGGTTCAGTAAAGCCTCCTGGCGCAGGAGGGAAAGGGTCACCGGATGAATAGGGTGCGGCGTTCTCCCCTGACTCCTCCTGGCCAGGATTGTCAGGGTCTATGTTAACGATCTCCACTTCAAAGTGCAGAGAATTCTCAGAGGTTATTTTGACAAAGCCCTCTGCATCCAGGGGTTCTGCAGGTACCTCGGGCTGACCCTCTAAAGCAGTGTCAGAGAGCAGAACTGTAGCTTCTGCCTCCATGTGTACTGAGGACTGCTGTTGGGAATTCTCCACCTGGACAATCTGCCGAGACTCTACAGATATCTTAGCCATGCCTGAGGAAGTCTTGGTTTTTACAGGTTTGGGACTAACTGGTGGTGACTGCTCAATTTCTTTAAGACAAGCAACTTGGTCAGTAAACGGGATAACTACGTATCCCGGTATCTGCTCAATATAGACAACTCCTTCATTGACAGGCATACCGTTATATACAGATGATACATGAACGGCTGATGTAGCCTGAGTGTCAGGAGCTTCATCGTAAGCAGGAGGTTCTTGTTCACCCTGCAAGGGGGCTGAGGAAGCCTTTGGTGGTTCAGCCTCAGAATTAGGACCCACAACTGCCTGAGCAGATGTTTGGCTCATAACCTGCACTGCTAACATCTCTCCAGAGCACACCAGAGGAGCAGACACCACGACTTCTTCATCACACTCTGCACTCAGTGAGTCCAGGGTACTCGTTGCCGCGTCCACCATTAAAACTTCAGAATATGTGCATGGAACATTACCTAACATCTGGGCGGCAAACTGAGCTGGGTCGGCCGGCACATAGGCATACTCTGCAGAGACGGGTGCTGGAGGTGGTGAGGATGGTGGGGTGGTGGCCTTCGGTGTGGCTGGTTTGGAAGAAGGACCACAAACTCCTTCACTTGTCTCCTCAGGCTGGAGTTCAGGGTGAACTGATGGAAACTGGGTGGTTTTGTTACTAAACAGTGGTCCAGCTACATTGTCCTCCTCTGTGTCTGTGGATTTTTCCATTCGTGTAGGTTCGCAGGAAACTGGAGGTGTTCTTCCCGGTTCTTTTACACATTCTTTCTTCTCCAGTGTCACTCCTTCTGCCCATTTCTCTACTAAAAAAGCAACAGTTAGGTGAGCTAATCAGCAAGCACTCCTCAAAATATTTTAAATAAAGCAACAGTAGGTTGAACTTTCAAATACCAATATACACAGATCTATGTGCAACATCTGCATTAGCATAGCTAGTGGATCTGTAACAGCTCACATCCACCTAAACAATCCATTTCCTTAGAAATAAATGACCAGCATATATCACACTGTAAAGCTAGTATTATACTACTCTAAGCTGATATTCAGTTCCTAAAAGGAAGGAAACTAGAACCCTCCTGGTCTGTTGTCCCACCATAAGGGGGGGGGGGTGACACTGAGGAGATGGGCCCAGCAGATAAAGCGCAACTTGGCCTGGCCATATGAGAACTGGGCAGGATGACTGGAATGTCACCTGAAATCCCAGTACTTGCGAGGCAGGGAGGCACAGGCAGTCCTGAGAGTGTGCTAGCAAACTGGAGTTGGCAAGCTCGGGGTTCAGTGAATGACCCTGCCTCAGTAAATAGTAGCTAGCATGTGACCAGTGTCAATTTTGCGACTCTACATGCACCTAAGTCCACACATTGCAAACATGCACATAGAAGAACACAAAATACAAGCAAAGGAAACACTACAGACAGATGTGGGAAGCAAATTATTCCACAGTTTCAGTTGGGCTCATAACTTAGGGAACAAACAGATGCATTCCTCCATTTAGGAAAACTGGTATGCAAAGTATGCAATGAACTTGTCATCTGAGCACTGTGGTCTTCACATCAAGAAACACGATATACTTGCAGGTGACCTGTGGTCATGAAGCCATGGCCATATTGACCCAGATGAAAAGAGAAACTCCTATGCCCACGAATGCAGCCATTGATGCTCAGTGCCCTAGAAAAAACGTTCTGAGAGTCAGCAGCCACACCCTACTAACTGCCTTGCCTATTCCTCATTCAGAAAGCACAAAGTCAGCAGGGAGAGTGAGAAGTGATTGCTTCAGGTCAAAGTTTTGGAGATCCTGGTATGGTGGGTGGCACAGGCCTGGGAGCTCATCTGTAGCTACAGAACCTTACGACCCTATTCTCACATTGCTCTCTGAAGGAAGGCGTCCTTCAGGGTTTCTACCCATGCTAGCTGCTAGTTTGTAAATTCAGTTAAACTGTCTAGTAACGGACACAGATGGCCATACTCAATGCTCAGGTGCTGAGAAAAACTACCATTCACCTCACTTGTCTAAATATCTCTGCAGGACTCCCCTGCCCCAGTCCTCCCCACCTCTCATGCTAGGGATTCAATCTCAGACTTTGTATGTGCTAAGGAGGTACTCTACCACAGAGCTATACAGCCCTTAACTGTCTTCCCACCAGCACACCTGATAGAATGATTCTCCTCCATGGAAGACTCTGCAGAGTAGATGACAGTGCATAAAACTTAAATTCACTAGGAGATAATTTAAGCATAAATATTATAGGTATAATAGCAGAACTTAATAATGGTATTAATAAAAATGTTGAGAGTTTGGGCCTCGAGAGATGGCTCAGCAGCTTCCTGCTTTTCAGCATCCCAAGTTCTGTTCCCAGCACCCAGAAGCAAAACTGCCTGTAACTCTAGCTCTTGCAGATCCAAGCTTTGGGCACCTGCATTCACATGCACACACAGTTTTGAGTGATAATAAATTTTAAAAAATCTTCAGAGTTCACAAGTTCTGAGCCTAACTTGAATAAGCCTAACTTGATAGTTACTCTAGGACTTAGGATGCAATACTACTCCATCTTGACAAGAAGATCAATCATAAAATCATAACTTGGATTGAGTTCAGACAGTTGAGGTCATAGTAAATTACCTGATTTCATAAAGAACAGTCTCCTTTCACCCCAGAGGTGTACCAGAGCTGACTCAGCCATGGCAGGGGCCAGAAAGAAAAGGCCACCATTCTCCGGTGAGAAGGTAACAGCTACATAGTAACTACTAAATATGGCCCAGGAGGTCAGACTTGTGCCTCCAAACTCAGGAGTCTGTTAGGACTGACAAGTATTTTTCTGCAGGCCTCAAAAGGAAGACGGAGATGGGATAGCATGCCACAAAAGGAACCTATCCTAATACCAAACAGTGGTCACTTGGCCCAAGACAAATACCATGATGGCCATGGATACGGCCATGCCATTCTGAAGACACTAAACTCTGGAAAACTGGAAGGTGAAGAGTGGCGAACTTGGCTCTCATGTCTAGCTCACTCCTTCCATTACCAACTGTGTATGGCAAGATGATTAACCTCTTCTGGTTCTCAACGCCTACTAAAAATAGTTTCTAGGAAAAATCCCAGAAAGAAATTTCAACAGGTAAATGACACACGCAGTGAACGTTCCTCTCTGCATGCTCTGGGAACACAGAAATGCTGCTGGGCAGACAAACTACCACTGGGAAGAACTGGAGAACAGAACATCTTCACTGACCAGCCTTTATGAACCACACGCTCCCATCTGACAGGAGTGAGCTAGGTGAACTAGGGAATCTCAGCAGCTAGCTCTTGTACACATACCAAAGTCTAATGCCTGCTGCGGTCTTTAGTTGACGTTGCCTCACACTGGAGAGACTGAAAGAGCAGAATAAGGGTCAGTTGACTTAAGTCTTCCTAGAGAGGTTCATTTTCACAGTCACTGAAAGCCTGAGATGGCCTCTGTCTTTGAGATTAACCAGCAATGTACGTATGATCATTTTAGGTGCCACCTCCACATTAAACCTAGGATTCACACAAGGCAAGCTGTACCTGGATGAATGACACATGGCTAGATTTATTTGTAGCTGTCGTAAGAATAGCAGAGAATTAAACCAGTCAGCAGACAGGAAGCTGTCATCCAGGAGAGGAAATCTAATGCACATCTGTCTATAGGGGGACCCAGACTGACGGATGCCATTTGTGGTGACGAGGGGAAACGAGCCAAGGTGGTATTGGACAACTATTCTGGTCATACTTTCATATTGCCTCATGACGTCTCTAGTCAGCAGGAAGAGCAATGTTAGCACTGTCTTACTTCCTAAAGGCAGTCTGTTTTTAGAACCACGCTGTGAGCTTCCTTTCAGTTTACCGGTCATGCTGTGCCTATTTGTTGACATCTGTAGTGATTTGAAGAGATAAACAGCCATATCTCCTTAATTCCATCAAAATTTGGTCTACAAATTTTGTTACTCTATTACTCCACATTAATTTTAAAAATTGAGATGCAAAAACATTAACCTATATGTTATTAATCAAAATCCACATGCTAAAATGAATGGTGGATAAAATCTTCAATAAATAAATCTCAAAATGCTGTCAGGTAGTGTCTTCCACCATAAAAACCAGTCTTGTCATTATGAAATAGGGTAAGCCTGCACACTCACAGTGTTTTCTAATGTAGCTCTCGCTTTGAACACAGAAACACAAAAACCTTGACTGAGAAGCTAGGTTCTTGCGCTTGGTTTGTATACGCTGCAAAGATTATATAAGCAAATCCCATAGCTTACAGCTTCTCATGGTTAGTTAATGTCATCAGGTGCTTGCAAGAAATCAGGTAGACTAGACAATACAATATTCCGGAAATATTGTACACCTCATCATTCTCTCTTCCTTCAAATGCCTATGTTTCCTATTTTTAATATTGATTTCCTGTTTTGGGTGTATTTCACAAAAATGACATGGTTTGGAGCATTGAAGCAAAGGTCCTACCAAGCCTAATGACCTGAGTTTGGTCCCCGGGACTCAATGAACAAAGAATACTGATGCGCAAAAGTTGTCCGCTGATCTACACATGTGTGCATAGCATGCACATGCACATAACACACACACAAATAAATGTAAGAAAATGGAAAAGAACCTGGCTCAGTGATTAAGAGAGCTCATTGCTCTTTCCAAGGACCGGGGTTTAGTTCCCAGCACCTGCATGGTGTCTTAGAGCTAACTGCCAGTTCCAGGGGATCCAGCACCCTCTTGTGGATTCTGCAGAAGGTGGCATCTGTCTGTCTGTATGTATGTATGCATCATTACAAGCATACAGGAAAACACTCATCCACATAAATCTAAAAAAATTATGATTTTTTAAAACGACAGTTTAAGGGTGGCTGGTAACTACTCTCCAGTCATCCAAAAGCTGTTGTTTGGTCAGCCAATATGGTAAGAACTAAGCTGTTCCTTCCCACGGGGCCAGGGATCATTACCTCTTCACAAAATCCCCTGAGAAGCTTTTCCTCACCATTCTTTTAGATGCGTCCTTTACCAAATTTCATCTTTTTAAACTATCTAAATGTTTCATTTGTATAAATTTTGCTTTTTCCTGCAACTCTTCTGTTGCTACTCAGTCATCTCTGTTTCATGCTGTGGCATTCAATTTACAAATGAAAAACAACTTTCTCGAAGCATATGTGTGCCGCTATGTCACGGTGCCCGAGACATGGAGAACATTTCTGCTTCATAAAACATCTACTCAGACACTCTCTTAGCAGGGCGTATGGCAGCGATGGTTGATCTTCTAGACTGGACTTGTACGTAAGAGTATGTCTTATTTTCTTTGGGACAGCAGGTTTTCTCCTAACCTTCATGCTTAAGCCTACACTGAAACCCAGCTCTACTTCATTAATATTATATATGTCTTGAGTATTCATTGTCAGAAATGCCTGGAAGCTGATATATAAGATTTTGAGGGTTTTAAAAACTATTTTAGAAGATTTGCATAGCCTATTAATAGAGAATCCCTAATCTGAAACCCAGGAATGTGAAATACTCTAAGCCAGAGATTTAAATCGTTGTGTTCGCTTTCATTTTGAATTTTGGAGCATGTCTAATAATTGATGGTAACCTGCACAGCTTTACAGAACACCCCATTACATTACCATGAAGTACAAGTTCTCTTAATGTCTGCTGTACTTCCCTAAAAGTGTGCAGGGAGAGCACGTGTGAATCGTTCTAGACACCACAATCGTGTGCTCCAGGACGGACCCCAAGGCCTCGCGTGTGCTTTGTGAGAGCTCTACCACCAACCTGGATTTCAGCCCCGAGTACTCCTCCCACCACACACCTATTTTAAGACGTAAAACCTCCTAAACTGGAAATCCTGATGTTAAAATAAGCCAGACACGACTTAGTAAAAATACAAAGCACCAGGATGATTACTCAGACATAAAACACTGGTGTGGTTGACGAAGAACCCATTGGCATAATTACAAACATGTGTTAGCAAGTGTGCAATGGCAACATTGCTGAAACAACATCGCTGTGGCACTTACCTTTCATCTGATGAAACTGTTTAATCAGATCTTTTATATCCAAAGATGAATTCCCTGAATGAATGAATAAATGCAGGAAGTCAAATAGAGACATTTTTCAATTTAAAATGGCTTTGCAAAGCAAAAAATACAGAAGCTAAAGCAATACAAACCTTCTCTAAACACAATGAGTTCTTTAAAATAAACTGCTGCAAACTGGGTGATGTTTGTCGGGTTGGTTTTGAGAATGGCCCTGCTGACTCCCTCAAGCAGAGTCTTGAGGCCATAGGGTACAACAAGTCTGGGCTTTGAAGAAATCATTTTGGCAGGATGTCTGTAATTTCAACTATAAGGAAAAGAAACAAAATCGTACACTGTACATTACATTTATTGAATTTTCTTATGATTTAGTTGGGGTTCCTAAAACCTAATCTATTAAAATTATTAGCTTTACTTCTCACCTGTTAAGTATTTATTCTGGTAACATGGGATGCAATTCTTGGTAATTACTTACAAAATAAAACCCACTACCATCAGATTACTATGCACAAGCAAGCAATATAGCACTCATTAAGAGACTGGTAACTGGGTCATGGAGCTGGCTCATCAAATTAAAGTGCTTTCCCACAGACCTGAGGACCTGAGCTTAATCCCTGGATCCCACAAGCAGCAGGAGAGAATAAATGTTAGCTAGAGATTGGTCCTTTGACCTCCACAAATGGCATGCATGCACACGCACACATACATACACAAAGACTCTCTCTCTGTCTGTCTCTCTCTCTCGGAAATGCCCTGCCAAGATTAACAGAATGATACAGTTTATGTCCAAATAAGACACATAAAATCCAATTAATATCTCAATAAAGATAAATTAAGCACACGTATTTCCAAATAATGCCCATATATAGGCACTAATTTTGTACAGGGTTACAAAACTATTTCTACAAGAAAATTACATTTTTCTAATATATTCCTAGACATATTTCCTACATTCTACTACACAAGTTTTGCTTTGTTTCTCTTTGGTATTGGGATTTGAACCCAGGGCTTTCCATAATACCAGGCAAGCACTCTCCCACTGAGTTATTTTTTTAATGTTAGGTGTATCTGTGGGGCTATGCCATACCCATTAATATAGAGTTCTTTCCTTAATCAAATTATCACCCCCCTTCAGATTCAGCTGACCAAGCACTCTCTCTGTAGACTAGCCTGGCCTCGAACTCAGAGATCTACTTACCATTACCTCCTGAGTGTTTGGGCCACTACATCCATTCCCTTGATGACTGTCAAGTGGTACCTTGGGTGTTATATACCTTGGGTGTTATACAAGCTACTAGGGGTTGTCACAGTTTTTGACATTGGGTTGTTATATACAAACATGCTGGGTTACACTCATATCTATCCTAAGATAGGCCGCAAGTTGGACACATCTAGACCTATAATTCTCATGGGTTTAGAGTGTGTCAGCCCTAAACTGTGTGTTCACTCTGAAACATGGAAACTTGCAAATAAGTTTTTAAAACTGAATTTTTTTAGTAAGGGAAAGAAAATCACAGTGCTGTCAGCTGGCCTTTTGCTTTCCTAAATATGGATATTTAATTGGGTCCTGAGCTACCAAGGAGCCACCAGATAGGAAAGAGGAGCTAACATGATTCAGACTTTGAGGTTTGTTTTTTAAAAAATCAGTTGCTTTGGGGAAATCACAGCTGCTCTAGACAGAAGTACCTTAAGAATGCTTCCCATGGGTACTGATAAAAGAGCAGACTACTTTGAAAATGAATCATACCCTAACACCCTTAATGTTTCACGGACTAACTGGCAAGGTTTAGTTGTTGCAATATATCAAGGGCCAACTTTTAATAAAAACGCAATATGCCACAGCAAAATGTTTTTATTTAGAAGCACCTTTCACATTCTTACCAAAACAAGTTTTGACCCAAGCAAAACTTTTGAGACTACAATTAAATGTTTGGTCATCAGGTGCATTACCGAAATTAAGTGTTTGGTCCCTTACTTATCAGGCGCGTTACCAAATGAAGCCATCTTTTGGGGCAAATGCAGCTTTACCATGCTAAATGGCAGTGATCTGCTACACATAGCATACGCACATAAATATACTTATGTATATATGCTTTTGGTTTCGTTTTCAAATAAACATCCCAGGGCAGTTTTCAAAGTGAGTGGCAGGAGGGCAAAATGGAGCAGCAGATACAGCACCCATCCTTAGTAGTTAGTACTACCAACCGTGCGGCAGCAGCGAGATGGTGCTAGCTAGTACCAGGTCTCGGTTTAGGAACACTTGAAAGCCAGGGGTGTGGCTGTCCCTAGGAACGTTCTTGACTGGGAAAAGGAGGGGCAACAGCGATGTGGCATCAAACCTCTCACCAACCCAGCTGACGGAGGGCTGTTCAAAAGTGAGAGCTTAGTTGCTCTTCATTTTTCAGAAGCCCTTGCCAGGAAGGACCTTTCTAGAAAGGCTCATCCTCTGGACTGTGACCCTCTTGGCACTACTGGGGTGGGGTACGGCGGTCCTTCGTCCGCGGATTTCGGGGCCATCGACGGCGCACTCCGCGCCACACTCGGCCGAAGCCGCGGGACTCCCGCCCGACCACCGTCTCCCCCTCCGCGCGGCCTCCCGCCGCTCTCGGCCCGCTGCCTTCCGGGCTCAGCCGGCGCCGGTACGCCAGGCTAGGCCCACCTTCTCTCCGGCTTCAATAAAGCTTCCTCTTGGCCCCCTCGCCGGCGGCTCCTGTGCTAGAGCGCGCGGCCCGCCCACTATTTATACCCCCACGTGCGTCATGTGTGCGTCACAGAGCTCCACCCCTTTGTTGGGGCCCACCGGAAAAGGCAAGGCTTCCACCGACCCAGCCAATGAGAAACAAAGGCCGGGGATCGGAGTGAGCTGGAGAAGTCGTCTTTTGTCCCTCCTGCGGCCGGAACTGGCACACTCTAACCACAGGGCTGCGGCTCCATGTTTGATCACTGGACGAGTGGCTGAGAATGCAGCTCATTTGCCAGAGGCTCTGGACTCAGTCCCCAGCACCTCAGAAGACAGGGTCCGCAGGTGCTCGTCTGTAATCTCTACTCCAGGAGGTCGAGGCAGGAGGTCATGAAGATTTCGAGTCAGCCTGTGATACATGGGATCCTGTCTCAAACAAGAACAGCAAACATTTATGTATAGGGAAGAGAAACTGCACGTATTAACGTCGTTGCCTCCGTTCCCCGCAACTCCTTTATATTAACCTTTTTGAGATCTTCGCAAAGAGTAAGATTTGCCACGCAATACAGTGACAGTGAAGAGGGCATTACTAGGCACGGCATAGACTTTTCCTCTTGGGAAGCTTGCCTGTAGAGAGTAGTAGCAATCCTGACATTTCTTTTTTACTCCTTAATTAGGCTCAAGCCCCATCGCACACCCAAGCCAACCAGGACAGGGACCAGCCTTCCAGGGTCTTACTAACTGCACTGCACTCCTAGGTATTCTCTCACACATGGGTCCAAGGGGGCTGCATCTGCTCGAGACCAGCTTTCTTTCCATCCTCCTGCTCCCATTGTCCTGGATTTCTGCACCTTCCAACCAGCTCCTGCAGCATTTTCTTGCAGTGATCTAAATCCAGTTTTTCCTTTATGGACTGGAGCTCCCTGGAAGGAAGGCTGTTGATTCTGCAGACCCACTGATTAGCACTTCAATGCTGTGGAGGATAGTAGTACCAGTCAAAGACCAAGTCTATCTTGGGCTATCTTTAGTCCCCTTGCTAGCTCTTTGTTGCCCGCCTCTATGATTTAACATCCTTTGGGGTGTAGGGTAAAACCTGGAATGTATTAAAAGAGCCCAGGAGTTTGCACCAACACAGATGCTAAGCTGGCAAGGAGACTTCACCACTGTGCAGTAAGCTACTTACCTGATATCGCCACCAGAGCATCAGGCAGAGGCACTGACTTGAAACTGGGCTTTGTTCTGTGACTTCTGTGGTGGTTTATGTCATTCTGTGTAATCTGGATTAATGTTTCTGGGCGTGGCCACTCATGTTTGGTTCAGAATAAACCTTCCTACTGTCTTTATGGCAAGAGCTGTTTGCTGTAAATTCTACCCAAACAAGCAAGACCATACCACACAATGGCACAAATGTGTCTTCATAGATGTAAGGATAAATTTGAATGCTTGTCACTACTATGATTTGCTTAAAGAAATCAACTACAAAAGTTTACACAGCAAAGTATGTGTGTGTGTTAAAACTCAGACTTCGCCATTTAATTTTAGTTGGCAGAAATAGAAAAAGTGCAAAATCAGTAATTGGTTTATAAATTCTGTAATAATAAGTATTCTACTCTTCTGTTTCAGCTGAAAGTTATAATTCTTTACTCAAAAAACTTATCTACCATGCATTAACATAAAGATACCTAACTCTATAAAAATAAAAATCTTAACTCCATCTTCCAGAAAAGTACATAATATATTGTCATCACCAGACCATGCCTCCAAGTCTGCAGATTACAAAAATGTATTCAGCATAAGTAAAATAGTCATTCTCTCATCAAAGGTACAATTTAATACAAAATATGTTTGACATTTACACACTGGAATGTCCAATGGAGAGCCTATGGCATAGGACAGTTTGAAATTGGAAATCTCAATAGCAGAAATATAAACAATTTTAATCTATATATAATTTATTTAATTTGAAAGTATGGGACTTTATGTATCCTTTGAATATAGAATAACAGCCTTAAAAAGTTTTGAACTAAACATTCAAAGAAAACAAACTAAAGCAAAACTTCATGACTCAGAAGGTTCTGTGATCCTGACAGAACCATCTTCCACACACTATAGGCAAGAGAATTCTTGGTAACGGCCATAATTTTCAAATGTATGATAGTCTTCTCTCTAGTTATCAGGTTCCAGTATTTGAGACCATCAGTTTCTCTTCAGACCTGCTCCCTGCTCTGAGCTTCTTGGATGCACTCAACTACCGAATGCAGGGTTGTCATCTTCCTGGCTTACACCTTCACTCCACACAAAGCCCACATCAGGATGTCAAAATGAACAGTTTAGCAATAGTCTAATGACAAGGGGCCGACGTGGGGCTCGGCAACGGGGGCATGCTCCTGACTGTGAATGCAAGTTTCTCTCTGCTCTTGTTTTGCAGCCTCTGTCTAGAGAACTTGTGTAGACAATCTAGGGATGAACGTCTAGGGTGTGCATATGTTTTTGTGTATGCAGAAGCAGGAGGTCTAGTTCAGGCCTTCCTCTGGCTCTCTCCACCTCCGTTTCTTGAGGCAAAGTCTCTCACTGAACCTGGAGCTTACTGTTTCGGCAAGACTACCTTGCCAGTGAGGAGCTCAAGGGATCCCCCGGCCTCTGCTCCCCAAGCACTAAGATTACATCTGTGCTGAGGCATGCCTAGCTTTTGCTGTTTTCATGTGGGTACTGGCAGCAGGAACTCGGGTCCTATGCTCGTGTGGGAAGCGCTTTATGATGGAGCCACCTCCCAGCTCTAAGAATGTAGACAGGAGCCACTTCCCAGCTCTGGGGATGCAGACCTATGAAGAAGCTTGAGCTGCAGAGAGTTTTATCTTTGATAAGTTAAGCATGGGGTTCCGGGTTTACATGTTTTATATAAAATAGTATCCAGTTCCTGGTCCCAAGGCCTGCGTTCTAGCCACTGCCCCATGAAGTATGAGTGACTGACTGCAGTGAGTCGGCTCCCACTGCTGAACCTGAGTCTCGCTGCACATAAAACAGGAGTAAGAATTCTTTTCAGAGATGCCACCTGCCTCTGCCTCCTATGTGCTGGGATTAGGTGTGTGCCACCAGGCCCAGCCAAGAAGGGTTGTGCCAGGGCTGTCATAGGAATATTTCCAGGATAAAGTAAACCACTAGGAAAATGCTTTAATGTTTCTCTAAGCACGAGAGCCACGCTATATGTGGTACGATGCATGCTGAGCCCACTCTGATGACACTTAATGTAGGCACGCCTACAAAAACCACAGGGTGAATCTTCAGTTTGATTTTATTTTAAAAATAATAAATCACAAAACTAAAATGTTTGAACAAGGTCACTTAACCCTCTCCCAGGTCGGTTATTTTGATCATTTTTGACATCTTTATTACTCCGAAGCTACATGTTTAAAAGAGGGATCTTTGACGTCAGCAACACAGAACCCACCCCTGGTACAGGTGGTCTGCAGGAGAGAAGCTCATCTTCGAAGGCCTTTCTCCTCTGCGTTCAAAGTGCTGACCCTGGGTGGAGGGGACAGAGGGGTCACTCGGAGTTTCTCACTGAGGGACCAGTTCCTTCAAAGAGGCCAGAGCAGCGTGGATGCGGACGTGCAATCTGTTTTCAAAGTCATAGCCAGAAAAATCCTCCTGGAAGGGCCAAATAAAAGATGATTGTGGACAGTTAGGCAGGCTTGCCCACGGGGGTCACAGGGTAGCACACACTGCATTTACACCCCATATAACGATGCCCTACTTCCTAAGGGGGACTTCTCGCCCACCTGGTCCTCTTAGGCGCTGAGTTTAAAGGGCTAGAGTGTGGCGGCACAAGCCTGGATCCTAGCACTTGAGAGGGAGACACAGGGACCGCAAAATCTCTTTGGGGAAATTCCCTCGTTATTCTTGAAATACCAGTCTTCAGCTGGACTCAAAGCAGGCCATTATTAAGAAATTCTTCAAAAACAGAGGAGGGGCTGGAAGACAGCTCAGCAGTTAGACTCAGCAGTTAGAAACACTGGTTGCTCTTCCAAAAGACCCAGGTTCAATTCCCAGCACCCACATGGCAGCTTGTAGTTTCAGGCACTGGACACCTTCTTCTGGCCTTTGAGGGCACCAGCTATGCATGTGGCACACATATATTCAGCAAAACACTCATAAACAAAAGATAAAAATAACAAATACTTTTAAACACATCTATGAAATCAAAAGTTAACTGTCCCTGGAGCTGGGTGTGGTGATGTAATACCGAAGCCCCATCTAGTCAGGAGCTGAGGCAGTGGAAGCTTACTGAAGTCCAGGTGTAATACTAGAAACACGGTAAGACTTACTTAAAAATCGTAACAATAAAGTTTATTTTCCCTATCAAAACACCAAAACTAGGGGCTGGTGAGATGGCTTGGTGGTTAAGAGCACTGGCTGCTCTTCCAGAAGACCTGAGTTCAATTCCCACTAATCAAACGGTGGTTCACAACCATCTCTAGTGGGATCTGATGCCCTCTTCTGGAACAAAAGAGCGCATATATGCATACACACATACATACACATACACACACACACACACACACAGCCTGTTTATAAGTTGTTCTGGTTTTGATTTTTTTTAAAGAATCTTTCTTATTTATTTTATATTTATATATATTTACATTACAAGGATTTTATTTATTTTATATTTATGTAGATGTAAATATATATAAATATAAAATAAAGTTTTTAAAAAATAAATATAAAATAAATAAATAAAATCTTTAAAAAAATCACAAAACCAGCACTTATAAACAGGCTGAATGATTATATAGTAGTTTATAACCTTGGAGATTCCCGCTCATGGATTGGCTTAGCTACTGCTTCTAGAACTCCAGAATTATTAACACAGGTATCAAACTTCCAGATTTCCTGAATTCAAACCCAGGTGTGTGGTAAAGAAGGTGACAACAGCCATGAGAAGAAGGCGGAATGAGGTGGTTTTTTACCTTTGCCTGAAGGAGTAGAGTTCTGCCTCTTCCTACAGTCTGTGAACATAAGAAAACCATACTGTGTCTTAACAGCAATGTCCGCAAATCTATCAGCAGAGGACACACAACCAGAACAATCCACAGGAGACACAAGGGGGCGCTAAGGACAACTAACTTTTCTCTGATGTAAAGGTTTCCATTAAGGCATGACTTGACAAGTAAGTTTTCATGGTCCAATACTGTGCATGAAAGGCAACAGTTGCAGCCCAGTATTATGGGCTGAAAGTCTTATTAAACAACGTAGAGTAACCAAGGGCTTAGCTGGAGACAGTATGCCCCAACACCTGCTGAGCAAGGACGGATACTGGCCAGTCTCAGAGTTGATGTCCATTTATATCAAGACAGACTACATGACAAATAAATATTCCCTTACAATAAAGGATGCAGTGCTTCAAACTTCAATCCAAATGTGTAATAGTTACTCTTTTTTTTTGGTCTTTAATTGAGTAAAAATGACTCAATTAAAGAATTTGAGTCACTGTTTTCAGGCACTAGTGAAACCTGATTATAACTAAACAAACAAAAATCCATTACCCATTTGCTAATTTAACATCTTTTTTTGCATGTGTGTGGATGCAATTTGGGGGGATTCTCTGCACAGAGGGTAGAGGCCAGAGAATGACCTGGGGTGTCCTTGGGTGTCCTTCCATCTTTTGTTCGAGACAGTTTCTCTCAATGACCTTTGACTTGGAGGCCAGACAGCTTCCAGGGAGCCTCTAGTTCTGCCTCTATCTCTTGGCACTGGGGTTACAAACATGTGCTGCCACTCTGGTTTTTATAGGACTGTGGGGATCCGAACTCATGTTCTCACACTTGGGAGGCAAGTCCTTCACTGAGCCATGTTCCCAGCACCTCCTGCATACACAGTAGCTGTCAAGTTCTGTGCACGATGCTGTAATGATTTAAAGGACTCCCGTGTAATCTTCACTTATTCTCACGATGACTCTAAGTAAATCAGCAAGCCGGGTTTGCCCACTGTGCAGAGTTGGAACTGGATTTGTGCTTTGGCACACAAACACAGCAGCAAGACAAACTCTCATCTTCTCAATACACCTCACCATCTCATACCATATTGAAAAAGACAATAATTCTCCCCACAGAAGAAGCTTTGTATGTAAAGCTGAAACTGCAACTCAAATTCCAGTGTGGCCACTGCTGCCTCTTTAAAAGCGTTGGCACCACCTGATGTCGGCCTCCTGGACTCGCCAGCAGATCAAGGAAAGCAAACAGAACAGAAGGTTTGGCCTCAGTGAACAGTGCTCTGTGGTGCCTGTGTGCGCACTCTGGCTGCTGGAGACGACGAGCACATGCAGAACTCTTACCTCTGGCCTGCCTAGCAGGAGACAGCCAAGTTCATAGCACGCGTACGGCTGGACATACATGTTATTCTGACGACACAGCTCATCTTTAGCAGCGCGCTGGAAGAACTGAGAGTCACAGGAATGTTACTGGGAAGAAGTCATTTCCTACTTGGTGTAAGGCTCACACAACCCTCAGGAGGCCGGAAAGGGGTTTCTTTTTCTAGAACTAATCTTCTCTTCTCTATTGATTGTTATTTCTTCCCTACTTCTAAAATTTCCATCGTACTGGGTTGCATAGGGCCACCTCCACAGTACACAGTTATTCTGAACACATCCCCACCCAAAGCTGCCCTTCCCTTTCACCTCCTCCCACCAGTTCCCATGGACTGTCCCGTAGATAATCTCACTTCTGCATCAAGTCATCTAAACACAAATGATTTGATGCATTAAACTTGGACCCGTAGACAAGAAAAAGATGATACCCGTCTTTCGGAGACTGACTGAATCCTCTCACTATCACTATCCCCGTCTGTACCCAGATCCTAAATGACAGAGACTCCTTCCTGCCTTTGCATTTCCATCTGCACCTGAGAAGCCCATTCACACCTGCGGGGAGGTTCCCCAGAACACAAACACGCTGGCCACTGGGCAACCAGGTTCCTTAGGACCCAAACATGCTTGCCGTTGGGTACCCTAACTCATGCTACTGATTCTTCTAGCCAACACACTAACTTGTACTGACCGGAAAAAAACTCTTTGTCTGCTGTAAAAGACTAAACACCCCCAGTTTAAGATGTAAAACACACACAGGCCAACATCCACCTCTAAATATATATAACCACTAAGTATGCCATCTAAAATAGCTGTTTAGAATCATGTAATAACTAAGATAACTCACACTGGAAGATTAATTTCAAATTCAGCATGAATATATTAGTATTCTATAATTTAAAGGCCAAGTCTTTATGAAACTATTTCAGAAAGTAGGCAATGTAAGACCACTTATTTTAGTTTCTGTTTTTTAAATTAACTGGCCTGGGGGCCACAGTCCCATGGCAGAAGGCAAGTCTAACCTGAGTGAGGCCCTCAGTTCAGGTCCTAGCACCGACACAATGAAAAAACGCCTTAGTTAAATGAAAAAAAAAAAACCAAAAAACCAAAACAAAACCTTAGTTAAAAAAAAATCGCTACAGCTACATTGGAAAAATAACTGCTGGTTCTCCAAGACGCAGCAGCTGTTTGGGGAGAAACCAGCCCCAAAGGCCACTGTGCTAAAGGCCTGGTCCCCAGCTCGGCTTTAGTGAGGAGGGACTGGATCATCAAGATATTCCACACTGATGGACCCATCAGCTGAGGAATTCACAGACCAGTACAATTCTGGTGAGAAGTCTGTGACTAAGACATGGCTGTGGAGGGCATACCCTCTTCCTTTCTGACTTATTGTCTGCCTTCTGAGGGATGCTCCCCCAGGATCTTCCACCTCACCACAGCCTGAAACTGAACTAGAGAAAAACCCTTGCTTCGAAGCTCAGGTGCTTTCCCACAGGGTCAGACAGCTCCCTACCTCGCGAGCCTAAGGAACACTTTTCAGGCCACCCTCAGCACTGGGCAGCTCTCTGCCGTCATAAAGGAAATGAATGGGAAGAGAGTACGCACGCCCCTATCATTTCCTCCCCTCCCTGGCTGATACTGCCATCCTTGATGAAGAGCAGCCCTCATACAAAGGAGACCTCTAGAACCCAGGTTATGCCACGAACATCGTTAACTACCTTCTCCTCCGAGCAGCTAAAAACGCCATTCCTTAAAAATACAGCGCAGTAGCGCAGGTTCTGTCTACTGCTCTCCCGTCTCCTCCTTGGCAAGCTCACACATAGGGACTCACGGATTTTACAGGAGCCAAAACAGCATGTTTACCTGAACAGCATCTTCTGAGTTTCCGAGACATTTGTGTATGGCACCAAGGAGCAAATGCTTCAATCCAGTGACAGAAGAATCGTCCACTTCATGGCAAGCTTGAAGAGAAGGTGTTTGAGAGGAAGGAAAGACATCCACTTAGACCTCAAGTGTCACCAAGTTCAGGAGCTGTTTCTCTGTTTAGCTGATGCTCTGTACCCAAATTTCAGAAGGATAAGACATTGCTTATCCACGGGCAACTCTCCTTAGTGAAAGAAGGGCAGCCCCGGCAACCTTTCTCTGTATGTCCTCCTGTGTGTGCAGGGCACACGTGTGTGTGTCCTCCTGTGTGTGCAGGGCACACGTGTGTGTGTCCTCCTGTGTGTGCAGGGCACACGTGTGTGTGTCCTGTGAGTGCAGGGCACGCGTGTGTGTGTCCTCCTGTGTGTGTAGGGCACGCGTGTGTGTGTCCTGTGAGTGCAGGGCACACATGTGTGTGTCCTCCTGTGTGTGCAGGGCACACGTGTGTCCTCCTGTGTGTGCAGGGCACACGTGTGTCCTCCTGTGTGTGCAGGGCACACGTGTGTGTGTGCAGGGCACATGTGTGTGTGTCCTCCTGTGTGTGCAGGGCACACGTGTGTGTGTGCAGGGCACACATGTGTGTGTCATGTGTGTGCAGGGCACGCGTGTGTGTGTCCTCCTGTGTGTGCAGGACACGCGTGTGTGTGTTCTCCTGTGTGTGCAGGGCACACGTGTGTGTGTCCTCCTGTGTGTGCAGGGCACGCGTGTGTGTGTCTTCCTGTGTGTGCAGGGCACACGTGTATGTGTCCTGTGTGTGCAGGGCACACGTGTGGAGGCCAGAGATAGACTTTCGTGTCATTCCTCACCCTGCCTTCCTTGTTTGCTAAGCCGGGCTCTCCCAGCAATGCCCCCGCTCCTGCGTCCTCAGGGCCATGGGTAACAAGTATGCACCAGTCTAGTATTTCCTTTCCATGTGCGTTCTGAAGGCGAGATTTGAGCTCTCGTGCCTGCCCAGTGAGTCATCTCCTCAGCAAAAATATCAGCATCTGGAGACTCCCGGACCCCACCTCTTCCCCAGGAGAAGGAAGCTAATGTGAAAAGGCCTGCATGGCTCCCACCATAAGAAGTTCTGGGAAAGGCAAAACTGTACAGATAGAAAAGTATCAGTAGTTACCAGAGGTCAAAGAGGAAGGAAGGGTGAGCAGGTAGAGAAGGAGGATGCTTAGGGGAGTGATAAAGTTCTTCTCTAAGGTATACACGAGTGAGCTTTCACCAGCAGGATGGGCAGCAAGAGCCCACCCTCGATGCACTGTGGCTTTGGTGGCTAGACTGTATAGTACAACGTCATGGGTGCCAACGGATATACCACACTGGTACAGGACATTGTGTGAGGGGGCCAGAGGGTGGGAGAAGGGTGTGTGTGTGCAGAGGGTGTTCCAGACCTTGTGACCAATTCTGCTGCAGACCTCAAACCTTTTCACAACTTCTATTAATATAAAACTCTGCATTACACCAACTACAAAAGTCATGCAATCGACTCTGGGCAAGTTTATATGCTGTACTGTACCCCAACTGGGAGAGATGCAAAACAAGGCATTTGACCAGTAAGGGTACAGAGATTTTTTATTTCAAAGAAATCAATAGAAGTTGAGTTGTGAAGAGGACTCACTCATTTGGTTAAAGTGCTTGCAAAGACCCATTGTTTGACCCCAGAAACCACATAAAAGGCCAGGCATGGCAGTATGTGCTGGTAATTCCAGCACCAGGGGATGGGGACAGGTACAGTTCTGGGGGTAACACCCAAGGGCATCTTGTGGCCTCCAAGCATGTCCATAGCAGTTTTACTTATGACAACTTAAAACACATCTCAAATGCCCATCAGCAGGAGAGCAGAGAAGTGAAGAGCAGGCCTGTATGTCCACACAATGGAATTCTACTCAGGAGAAGAAACAATCACTAACAGAGGCTACTGTGTGGCCAGTGCCAGGCACGATGCTTCATGCAGGAAGCAGGTCAAAGGCAGGCAAACGAACATGGGTACCTCAGAATACTGTCTGCAGTGAGGTGGGGACTGGCAGAGAGGGAGCACAAGAAGTTACCAGAGGTGGTGCAAATGCTCTGTACAGGAACCCAGCTGTGCGTACTGCCCCAGCTGAACCCCCAGATGCCTCACTACCGGAACCTTCCATGTATGTGTGCAACTCACAATTATACGAAGACAAGAGCCTCCACTGGGCAAATGTATGGACTCATAACACCCACCACCTTAGTAAACTGGCAGAATTTCCTTTCTTTCTTTTTTTTTTTTTTTTTTTTTGCTTTTTGTTTTGTTTTTTGAGACAGGGTCTCGTGTAGCTCAACCTGCTCCTGAATTCCCTATGTCACTAGGGATGACCTCACAAGTGCTCGGGTTGCAGGCAGGCATCACCACACACTTTACTAGGTACACCATCAGACACCCCAACAGACAAGTGTACCTGTCTACACCAATATGTCCTGCTCCCGTTACTGACGACACCATCCACCACAGACTGACAGTCAGCTGGCCTGACTGACGGACGGCGGGAGCGGCCACAATGAGTCCGCTGGCTGCACGGAGCGTGCTTACCTTGGCTCATCCTCTGCAGGTTGGGGAAGGAGCAGTTGGGAAGGGCTTTCCACAGGTACAGCACTTCAATGGATGCCAGCACACACAGAGCTCTGGTTGGGGTTTGCTTCCGAAATCTCTCAGCCTACAAGGAATTCTCAAAATATCAGGCCCCAGTCTTCAGAAGCAAGCTCAAATCCAAGCTGGGCTTTGGAGACACACCACAGTGCGAGACCAGTATAAACACCCTTCCTTACAAGGCTGCGAACAGAAAGTCTCTCCACATTACAAAATTTCTGCGGTTTTTTATTAAAAATATATTCATGGCTATAACTTATATCCATTATTCAGCCATATCTCAGTGTCTGGGTTCTGAAAATGTGGGGATGAAAAAGATGCATTCAGTTTAAATCCATGAGCCCTCACAAGGAGGAGACTAACTCAGTGCACCCACACGGGCATATTTCCATTGTGGTCCTGCGGCTTTCTGTCTTCAACTTAGCCCACAGCTCTCAGCTGCACTCTGCATCCTGATATCATTTTATGTATGCATTTATTTATGTTTTAGTACTGGAGAATCATACTCGGGGTCTTGCATATGCTAGGCAAGTGCCCTAGTACCAAGCCACATTCCCAGTCTTGTAGTATATTTATTTTAAAGATTTACTTTATTTTCTAAGCGTGTGCGCACATGCACATGTACACAGTGCACAGACATCGGTAGACTCGCCAGAAGAGGGCACCACGCTCTTTGGAGCTGGAGTTTCAGGCAGCCGTGCCCTATCTAACTGAGAACCAAACTTGGGTCCTTGGCTGCAAGAACAGCAAGTGATCTTAACAGCTGAGCTGACTCTGCAGCCCCTGCAATCTATTTTTTGGAATAAATTCATTAATTATTCATTTAACAAAAGCTAATTAAACTTTAAAAATGTGTGGAGTAAAAGAAAAATTTTAAAACTAAAGAGAAGAAAAATCAAACCAGGACAAACCAGGACATCACTCAAGGTTACTCAGCCATATCTCAGTGTCAGAAATGGACAGGAAAACTGGGACATTTCCCCTCTCGTCCTGAGATCTCTATAGATAAATACGATGGCACTTTTGGTCTTCATTATATCAATGTGTTGTGGTCATCATCACATTTGAGAAGCAGAGCCAGCTGCCTCTCATGGGTTCTACCAACTTCTTCTAAAATGACCTGAACTCCAGACAGACACTTCCCCTTTGCGGGAGCGCTAATCAACTACACAGGATCCAGTGGATCTCATTAAAAAAACAAACAGCCCTGCTTTAGTTATGAGCAGCCTTTCTCCTCAGAGCAGAAACACAGCCACAGTGGAAAACACACTGAATCTGACAGCATAAAATTTATCCAGGGAGTTGTTGGCAATGCCTGCACATCATAGGTGATGCCTGTGATTGGCAGGCCCTGACATACATACCTTTTTGACTGAGAACTGTTCAATCTGGTTGTTTTTCCTTTTAAACAGCTTCTGGACTTCTTTAAAGACAAGCTGTGCACCATCCACGTCACCAGTGGCCCCCTGACAAACTGAAAGACATCAGAATTGCATTCCCATGTCTCCATGGAAAAGACACAGTTATGTCCAAGAGGTGGCACCATCCCCCTGCCACCACTCTGTGGATTCATCCCTTTCTAGCAGGCAAGTGTTCCCAGAGACTTGGGGACCCAAAGCATCTGGGTCCTTGCCCTCTGGTGGGAGGAGACAAGTCTCATATGTAATAAAATGCTCAGTTCTTGTCACAGGCTACTAGCTACTTGCAGGCCCTGTCTTCAGGGCACTGAATAACAGGGACATGGGGAAGAAGAGAACAAGGCACATGCATTCCTGAAGCAGTCTGCACACACTCACTACCACCTACATCACCGGGGATGTATGAGGAAGAACACACACACAAGCACACACACGCACATGCACGGCCCAATAGCTGCAGTGCTTATGGTGACAGCATCTCTTAGGGAAGAGCACCATGGTGCTTTTAGAATGCTCAGAGAAGAGATCATTTCTCTTTAGATTGTGGGACGCCATGGAGCTGGGAGTTGAACTGCACCTTCGAAGGGTAGCTGACACTTGCTAGCCAGCGGGCCACTTGTCTTCCACCCTGGGGATTCGTCACATGCCCTTTGCTTCGTCAGCAACTTCATGGCCAGCACCAGCACCACCACCGTAACGAAGTGACCAGTACCTCTGGCAGCGTCCTCTCAGCACCTGTGCGGCACTGAACCTACCTATGCCAGTTCCCCTTTCACTAGGCTTGGTCTTAGCCTCCTGTCGCTCTTCACGCCCTAGCTGGAACGGAGTAAAACTACCCTAACTTCTGCCTTCTTCATGTAAGAACTAGAGAGCCTCGGCAGGCAGAGCACAGGGCACAAAGAAACAGCCACGAGGCTTGGAGGAAACTGAGGGAGCCGGGGTGGAGGGGATACCAGGGAACGCTTGGTAGTAAGAGGGTTCAAAAGAAGGAGCTAGCCATCTCCAGACACACGAACTCCCTGGGTGCGGAGTGGGATCTGTGCCAATCCAAAAATGACTGCACCAACCTCAGCAATGGCATAGCAGCGCCAGAAGGGTGGTGACAGTCTGTGCCACCACCGGTCACTGTGAGTCCAGGAGCAAAGAGGCTCAGGGAAGTGAAGTGCTGGCCCCAGCAGACCAGTGAGAAGGGAGGATGTCTGCTGCCTTGGCTTGAGGTCTTCCTCAGATCACGGAGAACATCCTCTCTTCAGTAAGACCTTCATTACAGTTACGTACTTGCATGTGTGTGGGCATGCACACCGTAGCACACAGGTGGAGGGCAGAGGACCACCTGCAGCAGAGGATCCTCTCCTCCCCAGACATGCCCCAAGGCCTGAACTAGGGTCATTAGGCTTGGACCAGCACCTTTACCCATTTAGCCATCTTGCTGGCCTGAGAACATTCTTGTGTATGTGGCCTGTGTACATGATCATGTGTGCACATATGCATGTGCAGACCAGAAGCCATGCCAGGTGTCACCGCTGTCATCGTCGTCCTCTTCCTCCTCCTCCTCTGGCTCTCCAGCTTATTTTGCTGAGACCCTGTCCTTCGCTGCATCTGAGCGCACTGAACCAGCTAGGTGGGATGGCAGGCAAACTCCAGGATCTACCTGCCTGTGCTGCTCTGACATGCCCTACTGCACCAGCTGGGGACCAGACACACATGATGCACCTGGCACTTAACTGGCCGAGTCACTTCCCCAATCAAGACACTCTTACAGTCAAATGACGTGATGGTTTGGATGCAAACGCACTCCCACGGGCTCATATTTGCATGCTTGGTCCCCAGGTAATGAACTTTGGAAGGATTAGGTGTGGTCTGATTGCAGGAGGTACCCTCCAGGCCTAATCTCTGCATCTGTGTCTCCCTCCCTCCTTCTTTCCTTCCCTCCCTCCCTCCTTCCTTCTCTCCTGCTCATGGATAAGGATGCAAAGCTCTCAGCCACTGGTTAACCCTCTGGAACCGAAAGCAAGTCCCTCAATTAAATGCTTCTTTTTCTAACAATTGCCATGGTCGTGGTGTCTTTTCACAGCGATAGAACAGTGACCAAAACACATGATGAAAGACAAAGAAATGTCCTGTATCTAAGTCACACCTGAAACATACAACATTAGCGCCACAGACCCCCAAAACAGATTCCAACCCTCCAACCTTCTTTGTACATCACAGCTGGGGATAGCAGTTTTGAGCTTTCACAAATTTACCCCTTTACATCCTGTCTGCAAACAGGAGGCACTAGGTACTTAAGGATGAGACCTAGACAGGACTCAGTACATCAATTCTTCTACTAAGTGACACTCTCTGGTAACATAATTCTCACATAATTTTAGCCTTCCAGGAACACTGCAAGAATAGCAGAGGATCAGATCCAGTTACCCTGCTTCCAGATGTCCTCGAAGGAACGGAAAGCAAGGGCTCAGCCTGACATTTGTACTCCAGGATTCTCAGTACACACCGGAAGAGGAAGCAGCTCGACCATCCACTGGTGGGTGAATGGGCAAGCGAGATGTGGCAGGCATACGACATGCGATGGCGAATTATCCAGCCTTAAAAATAAATACTGGGACATGCCACAAGATGGGTCAGCCTTTAATATCTTTTGATAAATGAAATAAACTGGACACAGAAAGATGAATATGTTGTGCTCATAGAAGCACAGAAAAGTTCAGTTCAGGGGCAGATCGGAGAAGACTGGTGACCACCCTGGAGGAGGAAGTAATGGTAGTGTTTAGACGTCCCCTGTGAAACCATCGGGGAATTCTGGGCATGGCCGATGGTGGCTGCAGAAGTGACTCTGAGGTACAAGTGCCCCAAACAGTAGGCTTGTGCGATGTGTCTTTTGTCGCTATGAAACAATAAGACAAGGAAGTGAAGCCTGGGTGCTGGACACCTGTCCCTTTTAGTCAACACACAGTTTCTTTCATGGCCAGCTCAAACACAACCTTCAGGCATCCCTTGACTGTGGGACCAAGCCCTCCTCACATGCTCATCACAGAGGGGACTGTTCACATATCTGGTGCTCCAAATGTCCCCTTGTGGCGACACAGGTGAGGAGCTTTCTTTCACACAGCTACGACTAGAGTTCTGGGATGTTTCCAAACATGTAAACATTTGGTCATATAGATATTTCACACATTCATTTCTTGTATGTCCCCCTCAAAACAACAACAACAACAACAACAACACAGCTGCCCAGCACTGACTGCAAGACCTGGCCACATCTATTGGCCATTGTGCAAGCCATCCTTCCGGGGATCAATACGTAGCTCTGACTCTTATCCAAACTGCTGGGAAGCTGTGTAAATAACCCTTAAGCATGAGATTCTGTATACCAAGCCACATATCAGAAATAAAAATTCCAAACACAAAGGCATGAAACAGGGACGTCCTGCAGAAGCTGCAAAAGGCACACGGAAATGAGGCGGATTGTACTGAACCGCTCTCTGACGTGATTTTAGAGGGTTTTCAAGCTAGCCAAGACACAGCCTGCCTAATGCAGAGCCTGACTTGCTTTAGTTAGATGAGCTAAGGGACAGATTATAAGGGGAATATGTCTCACTAAAGGCAAATGTTCAAGGAATGGGGATGTTTACAGCAATGCTTGGGATCCTGAGTGGGATGTGAATGTAGTTCAGGGGCAGAGCATAGCTAACTAAGCTATGCAGGGTCCTTGGCTCGATTCCCAGTGCCAAGACAAATGCTCATGCTACTCTTGAATTTTAAGTAGAAGAACTGCTTCTGAGGTTGTCGGAGAGCAGACCTGAAGATCTTGAGGGCGTTCTCAAGGGCAGGCGATGCACAGCTCCCCCTCTGGTCTCTTTAGTTCTGCACCCTCTACAATCCTAAACTAGCGCAGACAACACCTTTGTCCACCAGGTGGCAGCATAATGCCAACTATGTCATCTAAGAACTTCCAAAAGCAAAAGCCATACCACAGTCATGTTCCTTGCAATGGTTTGCAGCATGAGGTACCTGTGCTCCGATGTCTTGGCTGACAGGTAAAGTGGGACTGGAGCAAACTCAAGCTCCATGGTGCTCTTAAACAGAGCACCAACTAGAAACTACTCACACAATGAAACAGACATGTCTGATTCTGAATAATATTTTAAAATCCTAATGAATAAAAACATAGCAAAGGAGAAGAAAGAAGTAAGGGCTTGGAAGCAAAGAGAGCTTTGCGTGAAGCATTTCTGAAGACCAGACAGGCCCAGACGGGAGTGTGGAATAACTGGGAACAGCCCTGGATGTCTTGGCATCCAGCTAGGCTGCTTGGCACTTCTGCCCCATTTATTTGGTTATAGCAAAGAACAGGATTTGCCTGTAGGTGGAGACAGGCATTTGTCAACTCAGGAGTTAATGCAGCTGTGAAGGCTGAGGTCCTGGCTAAGGGAACCACCCCTCAGAAGGTGGGACCACCCCTCAGAAGATGGGGCTACCCCTTAGGAAGTATGCTCACCTTAATATACTTTTCTTTCCCAGAATCCTCACCCCTTGTATAGAACCCACTAACCCCCAGAAGGAAGGGCTTAGCAGGACCTCCTAATCAGAAAGGCATTAACCGTCCCTTCCTCCGCTTATGTCCTTTCCCTCAGGATGCTGGAGAGACTGTAGGTGAGCTTTTACACTTGGGCACTTCGGCCACCCACACCCTCCTCAGCTCCCTGAAGTTGCCTGTCACTGGGTCTGACCTCTTTGTCAACTTCTCTCAAGCAGCATGGCTTTTCCTTCCTCCTCCACCCTCTGTCTGGGCAGCCAGCAGAGTTCCAGCTTGCCCACCCTGGGGGCTTTTCAACTCGAATAAATTATCTCAAAGCTAGTTTGACTCATCCATCTTTTCACTAACGACACTAAGAACCCCAGCAAGGGACTCAGACTTTCCTGGCATCATATGGTGGTTTCCACCAGGTCTCCCCCAAATTTTCTGTAACATTTTGTTCTTACCTTTTAATTCTTTAATCAGATAAGGGACAAGAAGAGCCCACCCCTGCATAGGCCTGTACTTCCTCCTCCATCCCCCCTCCCCAAGATGGGGAGCGGTCTGGCCACTCCCCCCCCAGGATGGGGAGCGGTCTGGCCCCAGACAACAGCTACTCACCTGCAGTCAAATATGCATAATAGCACTGCGACCATCTGGATTCATTTTTCAGCCTCTCAAAGGAGTCAAATGCATCCTTGAAGTTGAGCTCAATCATGCTGCACCAGCCTACAAAGGGAGCAGAGTTGGCATGCTACCCTGAGTCACAGAGCAAGGCACACCACTTGAAGGTAAAGACACAGTGCAATGACCCAAGGCCCCAAGTTCAGAGCACCACTCTACGTTAAGGAGTAAGAACAGCACAGCATCCTGAAGTAGGGAACTCCACGGCTCACAGCTAAGCTAGGAATCTCTATCTGCATTGACCAAAACCCTTCTCTGAGAGTGTTTTAGGTCCCAATCACAGTCCACCACTGAAGGCAGCCAGGGCAGGAACTTCTGGCAGGAACCGGAGCAGAAGCATTGCAGGCACTTTACCTGCTTGTTTCTCATGGTTTGCCCAGTTGCTCTTACCCCACCTAGACCACCTGCTTTGGGGTGGCACTGCCCAGAGTGGGCTGGGTCCTCCCATACCAATCATTTCCCACAAGTCAATCTGATGGAGGCATCTTCTCAGCTGATGTTCCTTCCTCCCAGGTCCCCCTAGCTTATGTCAAGTTACATGCGCGTGGCGCGTGTACACACACACACACACACACACACACACACACACACACACACACACGCCTGAGTAGAACGCCATTGGCAATAAGTGCTCAAGGGCCTTCATTAACTTATCTAAGGTCTCATGGACAGATGGCTAGGAGAGCTGGGACCTTGAATGTTTTAACTATTTTTATTTATTTTACATACCAACCATAGTTCCCCATTCTTCCCTTTCTCTCCCTTCCCTCCACTTCCTATTCACTCTTCAGAGAGGGTAAGGGAGTCAACAAAGCCTGGTATGTCAAGTTGAGGCAGGATCAAGCCCCGCCCCCCATCAAGGCTGAGCATGGCATCCCACCACAGGGAATGGGCTCCAGAAAGCCAGGTCAGGCACCAGGGATCGATCCTACTACAGCAGGGCACTGTGGTCCACCCAGCCCACACTGTCCACTTTCCCAGGTTTAACTGTAGTGTGTGTGCATGGGGACAGCACATCAGGTGGTGTCCCAAGATGAGAGAACCCCTCAGGGAGCATGGGTGCTGGGGCACAGGGCAGCAGACTTCAACCCGACAACACGATGGATTTCAGTTACCCATCTCATACAGACAAACTGGATTCTAGTTACTGATTTCATACAGACAGACAAACTGGATTCTAGTTACCCATCTCATACAGACAAACTGGATTCTAGTTACCCATCTCATACAGACAAACTGGATTCTAGTTACTGATTTCATACAGACAGACAAACTGGATTCTAGTTACCCATCTCATACAGACAAACTGGATTCTAGTTACCCATCTCATACAGACAAACTGGATTCTAGTTACTGATTTCATACAGACAGACAAACTGGATTCTAGTTACCCATTTCATACGGACAGACAAACTGGATTCTAGTTACCGATTTAGTATAGACAGACAAACTGGATTCTAGTTACTGATTTCATACAGACAGACAAACTGGATTCTAGTTACTTATTTCATATGGACAGACAAACTGGATTCTAGTTACCGATTTAGTATAGACAGACAAACTGGATTCTAGTTACCCATCTCATACAGACAAACTGGATTCTAGTTACTGATTTCATACAGACAGACAAACTGGATTCTAGTTACCGATTTCATATAGACAGACAAACTGGATTCTAGTTACCCATCTCATACAGACAAACTGGATTCTAGTTACCCATTTCATACAGACAGACAAACTGGATTCTAGTTACCCATTTCATATGGACAGACAAACTGGATTCTAGTTACCCATTTCATTCAGACAGACAAACTGGATTCTAGTTACCGATTTCATATAGACAGACATGCTGAATCTCCCTCTGATCTACAGCGAGTTCCAAAGCAGTGTGGAAGGAAGTCAAGGCACTGTTGATTTGACACTGAGGAGAAAAGAAAGGCATGGTGATTGGTTATGACCTGACATCATCATAAATCAAACTCAGCTTCTTCCTGAGTTGTGATTGTTTTTAAAGGTGTGGTTTTATTTTTTAAGATGTATTTATTATGTATACAGTGTTCTGGCATGTATTCCCCCACACCAGAAGAAGGCACCAGATCTCATTATAGATGGTTGTGAGCCAACATGTGGTTGCTGGGAATTGAACTCAGGACTTCTGGAAAAGCAGCCAGTGCTCTTAACCTCTAAGCTACCTCTCCAGTCCCCTGTGTTGTGATTTTAAACAGAGCGAGCACAGTACAGGGGAAAGGGTTGTGAAGAAAACACACCAATTTGCCTAACAGAGGTGAAATTAACCTCAGCATAGAAAACTCCCTTTCAAAACTTTTTTCACTTATTTTCTGTGTGTGCACATACATAGCACAGCTAGCGCATACATGAGCTCACCTTTCACCATGAGGGGCCTGGGGATTGAACTCATGTCCCTGGGCTTGGCAGCAAGTTCCCTTATCCTCAAGCCGTCCCCTTTTGTTTTGCTTTTCTTTTTGTTTGCTGGAGCAGGGTCCCACTCTGTGGCCCACACTGGCTTCAATCCCATGATCCTCTCTCCTCCGCATCCCTTCCCAAGCCCTTGAGAGTACAGGTGCGCACCACACAGCAGGCTTAGGAGGTGACTTTGGCTCAGCTCCCCTCCAGCCCCTCCCCCCACACCATTTTCTCTCCATGTGTATATGTAGATTTTGTTGTATAATTGTTTACCAATCTAGTTCTTTGTAACCAGATGTATTCAACAGGCAAAAGGAGCATATTCTGTCCTCTAGGTCCAGAAGGAATCCCCATCCGCCTGGAGTGAACGCACAAGGCCACTGCCATTATCTGGTTCCTTTGCTCCACAGGACAGGGGATGGTTTGCTTCTGAACTGAAGCTGGTATCCATTTGCTTCTGGTCGTTTGGTATCCTCTCCGAACACTCAGAGGCTCTTGGAGGCTCCAGATTCCATGTGCACTGTGCATCTATCTACCCACTGCTGCCAGAGCCCAGCAGCCTCCAGATGTTAGCTTTAGTTGTTTCTGGTTATATACTTTATACACGATCGCTCTCCCCTCTCCCACTCTGCTGCCTCACTTTCTGGGGTCTCAGTGGCGGGCCACTGCAGTCTGAAAACAGGACAGAATACAGGAAGATGCTTGGCGAGTATGTGGCCACGTTCCTGTAACTTTTACTACAGTGTCTGGTTGTATCTGTTCTTGGCGAGTACGCAACCACGTTCCTGTAACTTTTACTACAGTGTCTGGTTGTATCTGTTCTTGGCGAGTACGCGACCACGTTCCTGTAACTTTTACTACAGTGTCTGGTTGTATTTGTTCTTGGCGAGTACGCGACTACGTTCCTGTAACTTTTATTACACTGGATGGTTGTATCTGTTCTTGGCGAGTACGCAACCACGTTCCTGTAACTTTTACTACAGTGTCTGGTTGTATCTGTTCTTGGCGAGTACGCAACCACGTTCCTGTAACTTTTATTACACTGGATGGTTGCACCTGCTCTGTTTTACCACTGCTGCTCTTTGCCTAATTTATACATTAGATTGCGCCTGAGTAAACGTGCAAAGGAAAAGCCTATATCTAGCGTTCAGTTCTCTCTCTGGCCTCATTCCTCACTGAAGGTCTTGGAAACCATGGTCCAGGTATGGAAGGAGCCACGGGTATGGAAGGAGCCACGGGTAGGGAAGGAGCCACGGGTACAGAAGGAGCCACGGGTAGGGAAGGAGCCACGGGTAGGGGAGGAGCCAAGGGTACGGAAGGAGCCACGGGCAGGGAAGGAGCCACGGGTACAGAAGGAGCCACGGGTACGGAAGGAGCCACTGTATATCTGATTTTTCTTTCCACTAAAAGTTTTTCCTCAAGAACGCTGAAAAAACATCATCAGAATCAGAAAAGATCCAGCTCCTTAAATAGGTATTGAGATGTGTCCAGGAATCTAACACTAAAGGCCCTGCACCCAGTGAGACCACACAGCCTGCTCTGAGGGTGGTGGCCCTGCACCCAGTGAGACCACACAGCCTGCTCTGAGGGTGGTGGCCCCGCACCCATGAGACCACACAGCCTGCTCTGAGGGTGGTGGCCCTGCACTGGTAGGCCTGCGACTTCTTCCCCAGCCCTCCTCCTGGCTCCCAACAAGCTCCCTTAGGAAGGGTCCCGGGAAGAGGGTCTGCAGGCCTCAGGGTCACTGAGACCAGGATGAGCCAGAGTGGTGACTTCAGAGCAACCTGTGACTCCAGAACTCTGTGGCTGATGCTAACTGTGGCCTGACAAAGCTGGGACTTGACGGATAACTGCCCTTGTGTGACACACGATCTGTTGTCAGAAAGACTGAAACTACAGCCTTCACACCGTCAATAAACACTGGCAAGGAGGCCACAAAGAGACTTTTCACCTGGTCATTCCTGCGCTTGACTGACACACGTGGCACTGCAGAGGACCTCACAGGAACGACAAAACTCCCATGGGGAAACGAGACAGTTAAACTTAGACACAGACACCAAACTGATACAAACAACCTTTCACGAAGGTGTGTACAGGAGAGTGTGCCAGGGAGTTCAGGCCCCAAGACACTTGTTATGACTGTCTCCAACTGTCCCCTCAGACAGCCCCACAGTTCGTTCCAGGCACCCTCTCCTTACTCCCTGCGCAGAAACCCCTGCACTGGTCACTTCTGCTTCCAGCATCTCTGGTCCCCAAGCTAAGGGCACTTGGCACTCACACACAGGATGTTCACTTCTGAGTGGGCCATAGTGACCAAGCTGTCTCCAGCTGTGTTTTCACAACAGTACAGTGCAGGTGCACCAGCCTTCCGAGGAAAGAACGGTGCCCACCAGCAACTGCGGCTGGCTCTTGATAGCACAGTCAAAATAAGACTCTGATGTCAAGAAGGGAAGACAGAAGCCAAGAAATAACACTTGGCGCTTTTCAAACCTCTCTGTGACAGACACATTCTCATCTATTTTCAAACAAGGTGAAGAAACTTGGCCACGGAACCGGTATTCAAATTCTGACCTAATTAGCGCAGAGCAAGCTTTCCTGAGAGACTGTGTATGCAGATTAGATTGAAAGAAGGCTCCTGAGATCAGGGACCTTGTCCTCTGCACCCTTAGGAGGGGAGGTGCTGTGACCACAGGCAGAAATCGGAAGGGTGTGGCCACAAACCCAGGAATGCCCGTAACTACGGATGTAGAAGGGTCAAGGAAGAGATGTTCCTGAAGCCACAGGGAGTGAGACCCTGCAGATGCCTAGCTTTGTTTAGCCCGGTATGGGAGAACATACAATGTGGAAGATACTTCCATTTGAACACAGGTAAGTGAACATAGCGGTTGAGAGAACTGCACTTCCTAAGGTCCTGAGTTCAGTTCTCAGCAACCACATGGTAGCTCACAACCATCAGTAATGACATCTGGTGCCCTCCTGAAGAAAAGACCTGGTCATCCTCATCAGCTTAGACCATGAAACCCAATGTGGACAAGTTCAACAGAACCACCATGTATGGGCTGCCCATGTATGCTTCAGCATTGCCAGGGCATAAATCTCACTTATTCATTCAAATAAACAAAGCACTGCATAGGAGGTGGCTTTCCAGGTCCTTGGGGCAGGAGCTGGGCAGCCAAGGATGCAGGAAAAGGGATCCACCCAAAGGTGATCCTCAGTCCGCTGCAGTAGACAATGGCTTTTAGAAAACTTGGTAACACGGGGAGAATTCCTTAGGTGCCCCTCTGGCTACTGCTCTTTACAGCTGTGGATCCAACTGGGCTGAGCGTGCCTGCCCAGATCACCCGTGCACAAGATGCAATTGAAAGAAAGACGCTGCAGTTGTCAAGCTGGTGAAGGGATCTGAGACATCTGGACTGCTGGTGTAGGAATAATTTCTATTATTGGCGGCCACATGGTCTGCAACAGTCTATTACACAGACTTGAGAAACAAAGGTTGTTCATTTCTGTAAAATTTACAAGTGTGAAGAATGTGCCCCCTCTTTCTTGTATGAGAAAAAACTTGAAAATACTAAGGGGGGGGGGCTCAAAGACAGGATACCAAGAGTCAGCATTACTGCCAATCAACTCTAACTCTACCTGGATCGTCCCTTGAAGGATTTGTTTAACAGAAAGATATCACCCTTCTTCACCAAAATAATTTAAAACAAGAAAATAACATATGGTGGGTTTTATGATGAATTAAAATACCTAGCACAGCACAGAGATGAGATTCCCAGCTTAGTTTTAGAACAAATCATAACATATAACTGGGCTGCAGAGGACACAGAAACAGGCTGGTGTGGACGCCTCAGTGTTCTGAGTCTGACCCAAACAGTCTGGTTTATTAAAGATTTCCTTATTTTCATCTTATTGTACAGCGTCTTGCCTAAATGTGTCTGTGCACCACATGGGTGTGGTGACCCCAGAGGCTAGACATAGTCTCTGATCCTCTGAATCCAGAGTTATACATGGCTGTGAGGTGCCATGTGGGTGCTGGCAACCAAACCCAGGTCCTCTGCAACAGTAAGTATAGGATAAAGAGGAAAGAATGCCTGACCCTGACCTGACCTGAGACCTGGGCCAAGGAAAAACACCCTGACCCTGATTTGACCCAGAGCCAGGGCTTGAAATCCCACCAATCCCTGAGCCTGTCCCTGAGTCAGGCTACAGATCCCACCAATCCCAAGCCACTTTGGAAAAGCTCTCCCACTTCCCCACCCCTAAGAAATCCTATATAATCTCTGTACCCTGTTCGTTTGCTACTGCTTCTCACTCTAGAGGCAGCCCCCGTCCTGGATCCCTGCTTCCCAATAAATCTCGTGGGTGAGGTTTGCTGTGCCATGTGACACTGGGTGGAACTGAAGTAATGTGTCACTTTTAATACCCACCAGAGCAGAGCTGTTACACCGTGGGGAACCAAAGAAAAGATGTAACAACATCACTGGGTAAACTCTGCCCCCTGGAGCAGAGCAGTTACACCGTGGGGAACCAAAGAAAAGATGTAACAACGTCACTGGGTAAACTCTGCCCCCTGGAGCAGAGCTCTTACACTGTGGGGGACCAAAGAAAAGATGTATCAACTTCACTGGGGCAGAGTTGTTACACTTGCCCTGGGAAAACCTTCCCAGAGCAGGGGCAGGGCTCTAGCACCTCTGCAGGAGCAGACGGGCTGGGCTCACTGTGAGATGCCTGTATTCCTTGGCTCCCACCTACCAGGTTACTTTTCTATTTCATTTAGAGTAAGCACTCTTAACCACTAAACCCTCTCTCCAGTAGGACCACTGGCTTTTTTTTTTTTTTGGCAAATTATATACTAACAAATTATGTATTTTTTTTTTTTTATTTTACTGAGGTATAGCCCATGGAACTCTCTGCTTGCCAAACATGAAGACCTGACTTCAACTCCCAGCTATGATGGTGCATATCTGTAATTCTTAGGCAAGAGAATCCTAAATTCAATGTCATCCTCAGTTCTACAGGCCAGCCTGGGCTACATGCAATCACATCTTTAAAAAAAAAAAAAACTAGTAACAACAAAACTCCTGAGACATATATTGGAGGAGGCCTTCACTAGCAATACAAAAACAAGCAAGCAAGCAAACAAAAGGGCTGCCAAACCCGTTCTCCAAGGGAGTCATAAACAAAACAAGGGCAAGGCCTCGCCAAGCTAAGTGGAGTATGGCCATTACCAAACTGAAATCAGCGTAACTGGCAGCCATTGCGCTGTGCCTGTGGACCAAGCATGTCTTCCAGGTATTCAAGCCACTGCCTTCTTAGCGGTGTGTTCTTGGCATTTCCTTAGCTGGTCTGTGCAAAACACTCTAGACTTCAACAGCTTGAGCTCACATCTGCCACTGTTATGTTCTCAAGGGGGGTTCATACCATATTCTTGAAATGCCAGGCAAGGGATCTAACACTGAGCTATTTCTCTGACCTCAAGTTCTCAGAACTTGCCACGGTTCTCCCTTGACTTGTCTGTGGAGATGGTCAAGTCTTAAGACGTGTTAGTTTGTTCACTGAATAAAAACATCAGTTAAATGTGGAGATTCAGCAAAGCCCTGGCTCACGCCTCCTTATCCTGACTCTGATGATGATGTTATCAAGCTGCACCAACAGAAATGGCTTGTTGCAGGGTTCTATCAATGTCATTTTTGCCAAAGGGGAAATATATCTTCAATTTTTAATTTGCTGATACTTTCTTTGGCTGTGAAAAAAATTCAGATTGGGTAGCCTTGCTTTAAAAATGGCTTTATGAATTATTTCCTTAATACAAGAAACACCAGGGAAAGATCTGAGGTTGAATGATGAGTAGCTTTTTTTTCAATAAGCCCTAAAGTTTACAATATAGCATTTAAAAATTCAGCTTGGTTTGGTGACCACCTTAAACCCCAGCTCTTGGGAGGTATAGACAGGTGGATCTCTGTCAGTTCAAGGCCAGGCTGTCCTACAAAGTGAGTCACAGGCCAGCCACCATGCCTGGCTCTGACTTTTGTGTAAGTATATGTACGTACTTGTGCCTGTGTATGGTGTGTGCAGGTGTGTGCAGAAACCAGAGAAGGCATGGATCTGCCGGTGCTGGAAGCACAGCTATGAGTCATGGACGTGAGCTCTGGGAACCAAATCAAGTCTTCTGAGCAGAGATGTCACCAGCTGATTCCTGGCCCAGAATCTAGGTTTTAAACATCGAGTGTTTCATATGGGTCATAGAGGCAGGCGTGTTAAGAACAGACTATAAGGCAAGAAAGGTGCGGAGGGGTCAGTAGGAAACTGCTGTAGTCACAGAGGAGACAGAGAACAGCCTGTTCCTCAGAAATTCTACATCCGGAAGTCACTACCCAACACAAACGGTTAAGTCATGGAAGAGGCTGGGCAGATATAAAGAGATGTGGCTGCCGCTGTTTGTGCCACAGAGCGGGGACACCTGTGCTGCTAACGCTGATCACACAGGGACAGCAGGTTAGGAAATGACAGAGGTCTATGCTACAGGGACGGTCTGGAGTCACCAAGTGCTTGTGACAGGAGACCGAAGCCTACTATAAGTGACGGGTCGTGAGACGTGCATCTCCAGCCACACAGTGACAGACAGCACTGTTGTCTGCAGCATGGGATGCGCAGCAGGGTCTCAGCTGCCTCTTAGGGCTTCTGCATCCTGCCGCACTCTCGAGTGAAGCGGAACGCTGGGAACGGGGATGCTAAAGCACCGTCAGAGGCTGACCAGCAGGTGTAAAATCCGCCTGTGGGTGACCCTGCTTCAGCTGGTGCCAATCTGTCTCCCCCGTGCCCGGACAGATGCGAGCACTCTCAGTGTGGCAGTGGGGCCACAGGAAGGCTTTGCTGAGGTCACTGAAACTGGCAACGTCACTGACTTCAGTCTCCAGCTCCCATCCCCAGGGCCCAACCTCCCCCAAATCCTGCCCTAGTCTCACCCATCCCCCATAATCACGCCCATCCACTCATCTCTGTCTCTGACTTTCTGTCTGGCTGAGCCTGCCACATATTCATATTGCTAGTAGACAGGAGCTTTTCCTATTTTTCGTGACATCCCTCAGCCCCTCAGCAGGCCTATGATGTCACAGGCTCTCGGTACCTGAACCTGTCTGGAGAATGGCTATAGCAGTCAGTTCTGCAGTCTGTACATGGTGAGATGAACCCTTGGAACGAAGTTACCAGATCCTCCACTAACAGAAGCGGACTTGAAGTGGGCATCTCTTACGGGATTCTCGTGTTCTCCCAACAGTGACTCATGTGATTTGGGGAACGTGTGTGACAGGAACTGCTTCTTCCTGGGACTCACAACTCAGCTGAAGTAGGAGGGACGCTGAAGAGTGCAGATGCTTTGGCTTGCCTGAGCGACAACACTGCCCCCTTTACGTAGACAGCACACGGGTCACAAAGTGAGACCAGGCCAGCGAGATGGCTCAGCAGCTAAGGGCACTTGCCTTGAAGCCTGGTGACGTCAGTTTGATCCCACATAATGGTGGAAGGAAAGAACCAAGTCTACAGTGGTATCCTCTGGCCTCCACCGGCACGCTATGGCAGGTGCTCTCTCTCTCTCTCACAGACACAGAGACACAGACACAGACACAGACACAGACACACACACACACACACACACACACACACACACATTTTGTCTCTCAAGCAACAACAGTAACAATACTTTTTTAAAAATCTAGACAAGGCCCAAAAGTGGAAGAGCATTAGATGCTGAAGCCAGAGCCTTGTGCATTCTAGCCAGACACCACACCACTAAACCGCACCACCCCAGCCCCCAGTCCCCGTGGAGATGCTCCCAATCCACATTTTCTCCACTACACCAGGATGTTTTCAACATGATGTAGAAAAGGAATTTGTATGGGAGAAAAAAGCAGAACACTGAAAAGTGTTCATGAAAAAGAAGACATGAAAGAATTAAAAATAACAGAACAATGTCAAGAATTTCCTCAGGAAACAAAGGAATAGTGAATATACTAGTTTATGAACTCAGTCATGGTGCTCAGAAAGACTGAGAGTCAAGTGCAGGTAGAAAAAACAGAACAAGAAGAGAGACGTGCATGAAAGAAACAGACGGAAGCCATAATCAAGAATGTAGCCTCACAGAGGTCCCTACAAGTGAGGCACTCTGGGAGATGTCCTAGGGTGTCTGGCAAAGGACCTCGCATATTCACAGGTACAACCATTCTCCCATCGTCAAACAAGCCTTGGTTGTCAGTAACTCCATCTCCTCGACAGGCTTCCTCCACATCTAAGCAAACCACTGCCTATTCTCTCTCTACACTTTTGTCCGGTCCGAGACTTAATTGCGCGGGGCCCATGTCTAGCTCTCTTCTAGCATGTATGGCTGGTGGCAGGTGCGGGCTCGGACTTCCTTCCTTTTAGATGATGGGTTATAGCCACTACATGGATATACCACACACCGTTTGTTCTTCTACCTGCCGACAGACACTGGCTTTGCTTTACTTTTTACTATCATGAACAATAAACACTGGGAAATCGATATTTTCATTTCTCCTGGGTATATCACTCCAAGAACTGCTGACTCGGCTAGTGAGTGGATGCTTAGCACCTTGAGGCCATGCTGAAGTGTGCCTCACTTTACCTTCCCATCAGCAAGAACGAGGGCGCTGGCATCCCCAGTCACGGGAACATTTGCTTCTGGCTGTCACACGTAGCCATGTGGCTGTGACGTTCCACCTGTCACTGGAATGTCACTTTAAATGACTTTCACCACCAGGTATCTTTTCATAAGCTTATCAGCCCTTGGCATAGTGACAAATGACTGGCATCTACTATGGGCCATCAGTGGGCCAACATGGAGGCTTGGCTGAAGGCCACCACTGGCAACCTCTCAGGTGTATTCCAAGCACTGCTGAGTTATGTAGTAACTTCAAACTGGGTAATTTTTCTTTTTATTGCTACACTCGAATACTGTTTCAGGACACTGGTCTTTCTTTAAAGACATGATTCACAAAGTCCTTTTCCAAGTCGAGACTGTCACTTCAGGTTCTCAGTCACTGTAACACCAGTGTTCACTATGATGTGGCCAAGCCACCTGTTTTTTCTTCCGTCTCTGTATTCTCCAGGTCCTATATAAGCTGCTAGCTAAGAGCTCTCTCATTCTAGGTTCTATGGTCACAGCTCCTACCTGGCTGCGAGGGAATGTCATGGCGAAACAGCAGTCAAGTGAGATTCTTTCATGTGTGTGCTTCGGTACTTCGTTGTTCCGGCATTGTTCGCTGAAGACATTCGGGGGGGGGGGGGGGCTGATTGGTCTTGGTGCCCTTGTTGAGAGTCGAATGACCATAAATGGGGGCTTCTTTATCACTGATCCTTATGCTTATTCTTTTGCCAGTGCCGCACCATCTAGAGTACTCTGCTGTACGCTTTCCAACTTTGCTTTCTTTTTCCGGACTGTTATGGCTATTCTGGGTCCCTTAAGATTAGGTCATCTTGCCCACCTCTGCCAGGGCATTGCTGGTTTGTTTGTACACTGGAGGGGATGGAGCCCAGGGCCTTGCACACAGGCCAGGCAAGTACCCCACCGCTGAGCAACATCCCAGGTACCCAAGCTGCAGCTCTGGAAGTGGCTGCACTAGAAGCTTGACAGGGGTTTGGGCAACTCAAAGAGCACCGCCACCCCGACAGTACCGGATCTTCTACCATGTGCCTGCCCTGCGATGGCTTGTCTGCGACCTTCTACGTACTATCTTTAAACCGCTGAGAAGTGGAAATACAACCACAGGGTCAGGGAGGGGACTTGGGAACTTAGCTGAGTCAATGAAGTGCTTGTCACATAACCAGAAGGGTCTGAGTTCAGTCTCAGCACCTGGGGAAAGCTGGGTATGGTTGCCCAAGCCTAGACTCCAAGTGCAGGGAAGGTAGAGACCAGAGGATCCTGGAGGCTCACTGACCAGCAAGCCTCGTTCAGTCTTTGAGCTTCAGGCTCAGCGAGAGGCCCTGTTTCAAAACATAAGGTGGTAATCGAGGAAAACAGCCAACACCAACCTCTGGCCCCCATATACACGTGTACACATGTGTGCATACATTCCCTGGTAACACACACATGCGCGCGCGCGCGCGCACACACACACACACACACACACACACACACACACACACACACACACACACACACCAGAGGTGGGATATTGCTGTCAAAGAATAACTGTGTACTGTCTGTCTCTATGCATTTGCCTGTTCTGGCGATTCCACATAAAACGATCACAAAATTGCATGGGGTTCCAGCTTACATGTGACTCGGCACTTAGACGGTTATGCAGCAAGATGGCGGTCAAGGGCATGCATGTGGCCGCCTCTCCAGGCCTACAGTGGGTACAGTGAACAGGAAGCTCATCCTCTCGAGCACACTCAGGAGCCCAGAGATGGGAACCAACACTGCAGCTCGTCCAGCCAGGGTGACGAGGGCACATGCAGGGTTCCGTTTACAAACAACAAGGGTGTCACAGTTAGCGTTTCTGTCACTGTGACCAAAGAGCAAGTTGGGGAGGAAAGGGTTTCTTAGGCCCACATGGCAACATTCCTGTTCATCACTGAAGGACGTCAGGACAGGAGCTCAAACAGGGCAGCATCCTAGAGAGGAGCTGATGCAGAGGCCATGGAGGGGCGCTGCTTACTGACTTGCTCAACCTCTTTTCTTATAGAAACCAGGACACCAGCCCAGGGATGGCACCACCCACCATGAGCTGGGCCCTCCATCAATGATCACTAATTGAGAAAATGTCTCACAGCTGGGTCTCAGGGAGGCATTTCCTCAGCTGAGGCTCCTTTCTCTGACGTCTCTAGCTTGTGTCCAGTTAATACACAAACCAGCCTGTACATGGGTTGCTATTATCTTCTCATGTCAGTGAGTTCACTTTCATCATACCATACAATATGGCTTCATCTAACTGGGATGCAAGGACAGATGCAGCTTCCAATCTCCCCCACACCAGATAAAATCAGTAATGGTTCCTGAACTTCTAAGAATAAATGGCAACCCTGTTTTTTTTTTTTTTTTGGATGGGTCTTTAAGGTAACTGAGAAGCGTGTGTGGGCTGGAGGGAAAGAAGACAACAATTAATCAGACTTGAGGGAATTCACTTTCTTCCTGCATTGCCTCCGATTCTACAAATAGTAACATTCCATCACACACGAGGCATGCGGTGCACACACGAGGCGTGCAGTTCATACACGAGGCACAGGTTACCCCTCAACAAGCGGTTCTGATGATGGAGTTCACAGACCACGCAGAGTGTGGTCCCTCTAGAGCCCTGGCCCCTGCTCCCACAACCTCTGCAGGTCTCCTTTCTTCTCTACTTGATGAATGAGTCACCACAGGATCCCTGACACAATCAGGAGGGAGCAGGCTAAACAACAGCACAGGGCTGTCATCTCCGGGACGACCAATGTAAATTAAACAAAGTGTGGCGTGAAAGCATTGCAGCCAGCTTTAAAAGTCCCTTCATGCCCCGGTTTCGGCGGCTGTGATAAAGCACTCTGACCGAAAGCAGCCCGGGAGGACGGGGGTTATTTGACTTACACTTGCAGATCACAGTCCATCAGTAAGGAGAGTTAGGACAGAAACCTGAGCAGGAACTTGAAGTTCAACCATGGCTGACTGGCAGGCTCACACTTAACTAGCCTTACCATCCAGTCCAGAACCACCTTCTCAGGGACTGTGCCACTCCTGGTGGGCTGGGCCTTCCCACGTCAGTGAACAATCGAGGCTCCCTCCCCACCCCCAGATATGGACACAGGCCAATCCGATCTTGGGAATTCCTCAATGGAGGTTTTCCTTCTAGGCCACATCAAGTTGACAACTGCAGCCAATTAGGATATGCTCCTGGCTGAGGACACCTGCCATAATGGGCAGAAACCGCAGGGATCACAGGAGGTGGTCAGTGTATGAAGAGATCCTTTTATGCAGAGCTTCAGAGACCACATGTGAACAGGGCCCTGACCCTCCAGGAAGGACTGCGACACCAGGTGCCATGAAGTAAAGGTCAGCAATCACAGGAGACAGCACGGAGGGATGGTGCCCCTCGTGTGCCTTGCTCGGCAGGAAGGGCTCTGGCAGGCCATTGTCTCTTACAAGAAACCAACCAACAAGCTGATTCCAACACTGTCCTCACAACTGCACAGGAAGGTTCCAGAAGCAGGGTCACATCTATACGTCTATCTCATCATTTCAAATGTTTGATCATCTGTGTTCATTCATTGCGTATACACACACACACACACACACACACAATGTCTGTGAAGGCCAGATGAGGACACAGAATCCCCTGGAGCTGGAGTTACAGAGAGTTGTGAACTCCCTGATGTTCTGGCCATTTCAATTGGCAGCAGACACCATCTCTACTGAAACATGAACTGCCTGACTCAATGCGTGATGGTCAGAAGCAGCCTGAACATAGGATGCTCACTGACAATCCAAACAGACTGACATTCTGTTTACATGTAGGTCATATATGTATGTGACACATACATGTGCAGACACAAAAGATAAAGTCTATGGGGCTGGAGAGATGGCTCCGCATTGGAGGCTTTTCCAAAGGACCCTGCTTCCCAGCTCCCACATGGCTGCTCACACCATCTGGAACTCTGGTTGCAAGGGTTCTGAAGTCCTCTTCTGGCCTTCTGACCATGCATGAGGTGCTCAGACACATGCAGGCAACACACACACACACACACACACACACACACACACACTAAACACGAATATGTCTAAAGAAGGAGACAAAGCTCACTGAAACGTCTCCCATATGACTGTTTGGCCCTAGAAGCTTCCACTGTCCTCATGCTACAGTGAGGGCCTGCTAGGCACAGTTTAGGGGGTTCTCCTGTGCTCTCATCCTGGGTCTCCTGGTCACAGCACAGAGCTTCATTTAAATGCATTTGCATTTTGTCTCATTCATTTCATTTAGTTCATTCAATTCTTTACTATCACATCTTTGAAGCAAAGATTATCTCTGAAGAGATGAAACTCTTTTTAATAGCACATCAAAATCTCAACACAGACTGTATTCACAGGCTCTGCACTGCGGGTCCCCTACCTGCAGATTCAAACTCAGATTTACATATTTTAATTTGTACCTGCCCACACTTTCCCCTTAAACAAAACAGTGAAACAGCCATTTAGTTAGCTTCACACTGCGCTGTGTCTCATGGTGAACTGTAGATACGCTAGAGACTAAAATGTATGGAGACTACGCAAACATGTTTTATAGAAAGGACTTGAGCACTCACTGATTTTGCCTCTTCAGGGGATCCTGGAACAGACCTTCCAGGGACACGAGCTTCCCTTCCCAACATGCAAGGACTCCTCTTGATGGCTTAACTAATCTGCGCAGCAGGTCAACCCTGGGCAGGACCAGGACTGTAATGGCATTTCAATTGTATTTTAATAAATAAAGCTTGCCTGAAGATCTGAGGGTAAAACAGCCCCACTGGTCAGCCTTATAGACTGGGCAGTGTGACACACACCTTTAATCCCAGTGACCACCCTAGTTTGCCATAGAAACTGAGCGGTGCTTGCCTTTAATCACTGTGGTGCATATCTTTAATCCCAGCCCTAGAAAGGATGATAAAATGGGAGGAAACGGCTATCAAACACAGTCTCATTCTGAGATTCCTGGAGGCAGGGTCGCCACTTCAGACTGAGGTCAGGTAAGAGTCAGTGGCTGGCTGCTTTACTGCTCGGGTCTTTAGGTTGAGCTCCAATTTCTCTCTCTGAGCTTTTATCAATAGTGCTTCACAGAACTTCTACTTTCAACACTAAACACACGACTTTCACAAGTGTGAGCAAGAGTTCCAGGGATGCTTTCAAGGTAAGAGCCGGTGCAATGTTAGCATGACAGCTACTCTTTATAGGGTACCTTCTTAAACTTAAAGAAAGCTACTTATGGCACACGAATAGTTGGGCATTTATTTAGAGATAAGTATGAAAAAGTCACCATAGCACAGACACTATGAAGACAAAGTATGAAAGCACACACAGAACCAAATACATACATGTGTGTAACATACAAAACTGATTGTTAATATCGAACAAGAGGAAAAATGTTCAAATTGGTATTGTTTAAAGGGAAAAAAAGACTAGATAATCACAAATATACTTTATTAAAATGTAGACTGTACCTAATACTTTAAAAATAAGCACAGGGCTGGAGCTGGCTCAGGGCTTAAAGCTCTCAGAGGGCACAAGTTCAATGCCAGCCCCGTCAGGCGGCTCAGTACACCTGGAATGGTGGCCCCAGGAGCTCTCAGGCCTCTAGCTTCCATGGGCACCAGCACTCTTGTGCATGCACATGCACACACACAACATTAAAAATCTAAAAAACAATCGAGAAAATACTCATTGTATCTTAATGGTCTTAATACTTACTACTGCGGGTTTAACTGAATGGAAATTAATGGGAAACTTCAAACTGAGTCGTCTTCCAGCTCTAGACACAATAGGTAAAGCAGCTGCCCTTGTATCTCAGGGACAGAGCACAGATGTCCAGGGCATGCTGGGAGTGCTGAGCACAGATGTCCAGGGCATGCTGGGAGTGCTGGCCTGCCTGCAATCTCAGCTTCCTGTTTCACATGTGTACATGTCTGCATATATGTACAAAGGGTATAGTGGAGATAGGACCCACATCCAGATACAAAGTTTATTTCTGTTTCACTTGTACCATAATGATATTCACAGACTAACTGTACTAATAATTAAGACCTTTAAGATTTTTTATTCATATGGATGCATGTGTGAGGGTGTCTGAGGAAGCCAGAAGGGGTTGTCACAGCTAGAGCTGGAGTTACAGAGGCTGTAAGTCTGCCCTCCATGCAGGGACTAACTCAGGTCCTCTGCAGAAACAGTGCGATCTCACCAGCCCCCTGAAGATGGTTATATATCATTACAGTGTACCTGGGTTCCAATGTGACCCACCACATGGGGTCAGGCGCGGTGTTCTCTGTTTATAGTCTCATGATGACACTCAGAACTATCAAGTTTTGCGATGTTTAGATTTTGGATTTTGAAGTTAGGAATGTTCAGCCTGTGCTGTGATAATCCAAGCTACTCAAAGGTGTCAGGCTGGAAACAGCCCACGACAGAGTCCTTGCAGCATGTGGGAGGCCTGAGGTTCAATTCAGAGAAGCACACACACCCACAGGAACTCATCTTGCACATGGCTTTCATCTCAAAAAATTATACTTGAAAATACATGACTTAAAATTTTCTATTTCCTTTTTCAATCTTATTTTTTCATGCACAAACTGAAGGGAACAGAGGAACTGGAACTCTCTCCCTACAGGTAGGTTCACGTCCCCGATTTAAAGGAAAAGAACACTAGCAAACAGTCCTGAATGCACAGGAGATGGGTCACGTCTTAGTTACTTTTCTATTTCTGTAACAAAACCCCGAGACCAAGCCAACCTACAAAAGTAAGTACTTAGCCGAGCTAATGACTTCAGAGGGCTGGAGTCCATGGTGGCAGAGCGCGGGCAGAGCGCGGGCACGGCAGCAGGGACAGCTGGGAGCACACATCTTGGGCAGAGTGCTAACTGGGAACGGCACCAGTCTCGAAATCTCACAACTTGCCGCCAGTGACATACCTCCTAATTCTTTCCAAACAGTTTTCATAACTGGGACCACATATTAAAACATATGAGTCTATGGGGCCATTCATATCCAAACCATCACAAGTCAGAACTGCGTTTTAAGAGCAAGAGAAAGAAGGAGAACTCTAACCCCAAGCTCACAAGCTTGAGCACAAACAAAATGTTTCTAGATACTGAGATGAAAACTACCTTGGCTACATGCTTAAGTGTGTGGGTATGTCTACTGTGCTTCCAAATAAATTATGGATATAATCTCAAATCTGGGCACAATGGCACGTCGATGGTCTATGATCCCAACACTTAGGGAGCCAAGGCAAGAAGACGAAAGTGAACTGAGGACCAGCCTGGGCTGTGCAGTGATTTCCAAGACGACCTGGGCTAGCTACGTGGCAATCCCTAAAGCATTTTATCTAGAGCAGGGCTCGGAGAATTAAACTTACAGAGTGAGCTGGGGCTGACTCGCTTAGCATGTGCAAGGCCCTGGATGCAATCCCTGTGCTGCTTCAAGATTTCTCACAGCAGCAGAGCCAAACAGGAAGACAAAGTCTGGGGCCTGGAGGTGGTCTCAGCGGGCAGAGAGAGGCACCTGCCATTCAGGTCTCGTGACCTGAGACTGAGCTCCAGAAACCACATAAAAGTAGGAGGAGAGAACTGATTCTAGAATGTCCTCTGACTTCCTCACCCATGTCACAGCACATGTGCCCTCCATCATGCACGTGTGCATGTAAACACAAGTATGCGCATGCGCGCGCACACGCGCGCACACACACGCACACGCACACGCACACGCACACACACACACACACACGCACGCACGCACGCACACACACACACACACACACACACACACGCACACGCACACGATAAAATAACAAAACTGCAAAGCCCAGTATCTTCAGTGAAAGCCAGGGTTAGAGGGCTGTTTTATAGTGTTCAGGTTTAAGAGCCATTGTGTGAGCCACTGTAAGAGAAGGGAGGATTCTGGATGCTTTCTGCATGACACTATACACTGCCAGAACCAACCCTAAATAAGAGAAGAGAAAGGAGGAAAACCAAACCTGCCTCATGCTCAGAAATCAATGCCCAGCAGAAATCCCCCACCATCCTCCTGGTGTTGGTTGGGGCCGACTTCTGACAGATGGAGGGGCACCTGGCTGGGGAGCAGAGAGTGTTACAGTTGGTTTATTGACAAATATTGTTAAGAAAATGGGTGGTTCCCGCAGCGAGAGCAGCCACCTTCATTCACGTCTGCAGCCTCTTCGTTTTCCCCCAAACCCGCACGCTCCTGAACAATACGAGAGATACAGAGAAGCGGGCCTACGCAGCCAGGGCATGGTCATGTACAGGAAATCACATGGAGTTATCAGAAGTCCTCTTGGATCCCTGTTTCCCTTTTCTGTGACCTGAAGGTGACAGTTTTGTGTCTATTCTCGGGCTGGCTTTGACGAGGGGACTGGACCGTCTTAGGAAAGCACTTGGCACATACATAAGGAAACTGAGCAGATGAACACATGGAAAAAGCAACATTCGTTTCTAAGCTGATGATTTACTTGCATAAATCAACCATTAGCTAAGATCATTCCTAACTCAGAGGAGGAAAAGGTTCTATTTTGTGTCTTTCACCTAAATAATTTCATACTACCCTTGTTCCTTAAACTTAAATATGCCAATCGTTCTCATTCCGGAAGACTCTCCCGAAGCTCTGTCCCGCCCTCTGAAAAGAAGGTAACTGACTAATAACCCAGGCTCCAGTGGTGTCTGGCACGCTAGAGGCGTGCTAGCCAGCAGCGCACTGAGGAGGCTGGGAAAAGTGCCTACCTCTAGTCGCTGGATCCGCCCCTTGAAAAACATGAAGAGGGAGGAGTTGGGATACGCAGCTTCCTTTTTGAGAAGAATCTCCTTAGCTTCATCCAGGCCGGCTTTGCTGTCACTGCCATCCAAGGCAAAGAATGGGCGGACCACCGTGTGGTACCACAACAGAGCTAATCTGCAGGGAGGCAGGGAGAGAGAGGTGGTGAGAAGGGTTCCCTGAGATGCTTTCTGTTCTCAAAATAAAAGCCAGCATGTGCTCTTCCAAGGTGGACTTTCCCAATGAAATCTTGCTAAGTGACATTCCAAAAAGTATAATCAAAATGCTTCCCCATTTTTACTTTCGCCAGTATCTGGAAAATGGCTACTTTAGCATGAGATGTCAATCAGTAGTCCCCTATACATTTGACAAAAGGAGAAAAACAGCAGATGCACCTGGCTCCTCGAAGCTTCCAGATGCGTCGTGACTAACGGAAGCACCTGGATTGTACCTCACTGTGCTGTGCACAAACTGGAGACAGTCACCACCAATTTATCGTCTCTTTGTAATAAAAGCTTTTATAGTGTGTAGAAGTAAAACTGTGTGTTCATAAAAGTCAGGGTACAGGCCAGCTGTGGTGGTGCACACCTTTAATCCCAGCACTCGGGAGGCAGAGGCAGGCAGAATTCCGTGTGTTCCAGACCAGCCTGTTTTATATAGCAAAGGCTCCTACATATCAGATATACCTGGTCCAAGTCACAGGCTCTAGACCCAAATGTACAATCCACTACCACAGATCCTAAATAAGCATTAAAACAACTGAGAAGAACAAATCAAAGGCCCCTTTCCCAGCCTTTGAAGATGTTAAACAATATAAAAATATAAATTGTTTAAAATTCTCCAAGTTCAAGTTAGTTAGCTAAACTAGGCACACAGAGAGTGAAATCACTGAGACCTGCTTTGATGAACATATACAAGCATTTAACCAGCACATCAAATATTTTCACGTGAATGTCACAGCTAGTGCACTGGTAAATCTAAGCCCCTCTTGGAGAACATATTAATTTGCCGAATTAATTCTAATCCCTTTTCAGAGATAAACACAAAACAATACTAAGCCGTAAGCAAGACATGTTCACAAGTTACCAACCCACTAATAGTACTCTTAGTAAAAGGCCACTGTCTGTACAATCTAGTGCTGGGACAGGCGGGGCCAAAGCTATTTTCATGATTTTTACATAGCTTTCACCCCTCCATTGCTAACGTGTAGAACTGCATCTCACTGAGGTCTTGTACGAATGACATCGCAGAGGAGGGAGAAATTTTTGCCAAGATGGTGTCACATCAGAGAAACAGGACCCAGGACCTGTTGAGCAGCTCAGACTGAGGAGAGAGGTTATTTTCCAGATTGAGATTTTAAAGATTTGTTTCTTTTTATGTATATGGGTGTGTTTTGCCTGTGTGCATGGTAAGTGCATCATATGTATGTAGTACCCAAAGAGGCCAGGAGAGGGCATCAGATCCCCTGGTCCTGGAATCACAGAGGTTGTGAGCTGCCCTGTGGGTGCTGAGAACAAAACCTGGACTCCTCTGTAAAAGCAACAAGTGCTGAGCCATCACCTCTCCACCCATGAAGATATTTTAAAATCATATCCTTTTTTTAACATTTTAGTAATTTTCATTTTAATATGGCTGGAATCATCCAGGAAGATTGCCCAACAACACCTATATTCTTTGTAAGGACAAAAGTCTCAGAAGCACACAAAATTAGATCTTATAAATTCAAGTAAAACCAGAAGTGTGCAACTGAGAGACCGTCGTAAAGGCACAAAACGCCTCATGAAAGGACTGGACATTTAAAAGCCTGAGCTTGGCTGGCCGGTTGTGGCCATGGTTGAAGATGTGTTACATATCTTTATGCTGTAGAACACCTGCTGAATGATGCAAAATGTGCTGCGTTCCTCTATGCATTTGTTTCCTTGTGAAGCTGTGTTACTGTGCCTGCCTAAGACGCCTGATTGGCCTAATAAAGAGCTAAACGGCCAATAGCAAGGCAGGAGCAGGGACACAAGGGGCTGCTGGTCAGAGAGAAGAAAGGAAGAGAAGAGCAAGAAAAGAAAGAGAGGAAGATGCCAGGGGCCAGCAACCCAGCCACACAGCCAGCCACGGAGTAAGAATAAGCAAAGGTATAGAAAACAGAGAAAGGTAAAAGCCTGGAGGCAGGATAATTTAAGTTCAGAAAAGCTAGCTAGAAACAAGCCAAGTTAAGGCTGGGCATTCATAAGTAATAATAAGTTTCCATGTGGTTATTTGGGAGCTGGGTGGTGGGACCCCAAAGAGGAAAAAGAAGCAACTACACTTGCAAGTGAAATAGCTTTGTTGGCAAAGTGCTCGCCTCCCAAGAATGCGAACCTAAGCTCAGTCCCCAGAACCACAGAAATATGGACCGGGTAGCCAGCACATGCTTGCAGTTTCAGTGCTGGGAGGTGCAGGCAGGAGCATCCTTGGCATAGTCAGCCTAGACTACCTGGTCAGTTCTAAGCCAGTGACAGACGCTGTCTCTGAGAATGACACCCACGGTTGCTCTTTGGTCTCCATGTACTGTGCATGTGTACCCCCATATACAAACACACACATATGTGTGCATAAACATGCATGCACACACAAAGATAAGGAAATAACAAATACAGGATTCCGGGGACTTAGCGTCCCAGCTCTCCGGCTAACATGATTATGTCACCAGCAGCACAGAATACGCTCCTTGACAATGCCTGACAGGAACAGCATCCTTATCAACCAACAAGCATTTTCCTGAAGTTTCTTTTAAAGTTCTCACTGCTGTTTACTTACTTTCAATACTATATTATCTACCAAAGCATTGCAATATAGCTACTCACGTAGCTAAAGGGGCCTTCATGTCCTTACTTTCGCTTGCATACGTCAGTGAAGAAAGGCCCTGTAGGCGGTCTCCAGGAAACCCCAGCAGGTTGATGATTTTGAGCAGGTTTGGGGGCACCATGGATATGCAAAGGTGAAAAAGGCCATATCCAAAGCTGACAGCACCTTTCAGTCTGTTTAGGGACTCCTCAGTCACCCCTTCAGCCACTACGTGATTATCGTTTGCGGCATCAGAAGATAAGGGCTCTTCTGCTAGCTTCTTCTGATACAGCTCCTGAAGGGCGTTGATGTCCACATAGCACTTATTGTAAATCTTCCAGGCTTTCCTAAGGATCCACCCACCTTTGATATAGGCTGTGAAGAGAAGGGGAGAGAAGGATTCAAAACTCAGCACCAGCGTTTGCATTCATGTAACGATACAGGACAGTTAGAAAGGAGCTGGGGGGAAGCAAACACTTGAAAACACACATGTATTAGATGTCACTGTACCACACCTGCTTCACGGAACCTACACACTTCCTATTAGAGTCAATGCTCCTTCAACACAGAGGTAGCCACTGTAAGAACCATGCAGGCTCCGTTTGTTACTGCTGTTACCCAACTCTTCAAATAGAGGGAGGGAGGGAAGTGGGCAGAAGGGAAGGACTCTCTAAACCCCATTCCCTCAGTCTTCTGTGACCTCTACTGCTTCCCTGAATACGGTGATGGTTCCTGGCAGGCCTTTACACACTCTTGTATTTCTCTCCCCTGTATTTTCATTCCTCAAAGAAAAGTTCTTAGTCTAATCCATGGCTAACTTTGTGCCTACACACTGAGTGAGATGTCTTGCCAAAAAAGTATTAGCAAGCAAACAAAATGATTAAATCACATCTAGGTCAAAATGCCAATGCATCACCCAAAAAAGTCATTCATGTTAATGAAGACATGCCAAGAATGCCCACAATTCCTCTGATGCTTCCTGTGTGCTAAGAGTGGTTTTCATCTGATCTCTCCACAGCTCTCCCAGTCTGGAGACATCTACAGCGAGGAGGGTGACAGAGACCTTCTAGAAAACATCCTCCACACACGAGACTTCCAGGTGAAGAGGGTGACAGAGACCTTCTAGAAAACATCCTCCACACACGAGACTTCCAAGTGGGAGGAGAGACAAAGAGTCACTGCCCAAGGCCCCTTGGCTCCTCCCCTCAGGCCCTCAGCTCCCTGCTGCTCCTCTGCCCGAGAGCACATTTCGACCTTCAGGTGGGGAGTGGGTTTATCTGTGATCATCTGAGAGCATCTTCAGGTGGGGAGAGGGTTTATCTGTGATCTTCTGAGAGCATCTTCAGATGGGGAGTGGGTTTATCTGTGATCATCTGAGAGCATCTTCAGGTGGGGAGTGGGTTTATCTGTGATCATCTGAGAGCATCTTCAGGTGGGAAGTGGGTTTATCTGTGATCATCTGAGAGCATCTTCACGTCTGGGAAAAAAGGCTTCCTGGCAGGAATTTTCAGAGCCAAGTTCTCTTGAGACAACAGACAAGCTTATTGGCCTGGCCCCATTACCGACGGGAAATTACTGCTCTGACCTCCATGAACCATGGCAAACCTGACCTGACAAAGGTTGGCAGAGCCTCTGCAGCCGCAGGAATGTGTACTTTAGATAACAATAATGTCAGAAGTAGAGGATAGCAAATAAAATCGGATCTGTAACTCAGTTACTGGAATTGAGAGGGAGCTAGGATATGGGGTGTGCAGAAAAGAATGAGCTCACACCCTGCCTGCCATCCTAAAGATCTGCCCACCGTGTGCATTCCTGGCTAGGTAGAAAGCTCAGATTTCAGAAGATTTGGCTCTGGAGGTCTGGAATGTGGGGACGTGTGTGGCAGGGGGTACCTAAGAATTGGCCTCCTATAATAAAGCTGGGCCTGAGGGCTCTGAGGAGAGGGTCCTCGTGCTAACATTTCTTTCGTGTCTTCAGTCAATGCTGAAGAAAGCATGCCCGTTGGGATTCCTGAGAGCGGCAACCACAGGAACCTGCACATGGTCCATCTATACTTTGGCCCAGGCTTCCTTCACTTGTAGGTTCTGTCCCACATCCTGTTATCACAAAGCACACACACTGTGGCTGTGGCCTGAGCCCTGTGGGTATTTTGCATGGGCTGTCCTAGAAGCTAAGCAGACCAGTTTTCCAACAAAGGATCCTGTACTTCCTATGGAATCACAATGAACATACTGAAGGGTGAACATTCTGGAATCTTTGTCCATTTAAATGAACAGGGTGAGGAAAAAGAAGTCAAACTAAGTAGTCGGGGCCAGTGAGACGGCTCAGAGATAAAGGTCCCTGCTCTGAGCCTGCCGGTGGAAGGAAAGAACCGATTCCTGCGAGCTGTCCTCAGATCCCCACAGGCACTGGGACATGCACTTCCCCGTCCCTTGCATAAGCAGAATAAATAAATGTAATAACAAACGTAAAGACCCAAAGCCTGGCTAAATTCCTCATCATGAAACTAAGGCTTGCTTGAGACAGCCTACTTAATTCAACTGGACAGAACTTACTGCAAGGCCACTCCATGTCAGACACTGCCTCGGTAAACCCAGGAGGGAAAAAACGTGTTCTCCAATCTTCTCCAGGAGCTGCACAGACGGTCCTGCCACCGCCTGAACAAATCCTGAGCTTAGGAGTGAAACGCTCCTTTTGACTTCAACATTCACTTTTCCCACGTAACAAGTACCTAAACGTCTCCTTCCTCCTCGCTTCATCACTATGTGGGGACTGAAAACGGAAAACTTAGCTCCACTTACCCGGTGTTTCCCTTATTAAAGTAGAATCTTCATTTATGAGAAAGCAGCATTGAAGATGAGGAGGACAGGGGACAAGGAGGGTACAAAGGTGGAGCTGCGGCCAATCATGTCTAGCCAAGGGATAATCTGGACAGCTGAGAAACCTGGGCAATGTCCAAACTTGGGAGTGAGGGGAAAGTGAACTTTGACCTCCAGATCCCAGCAGAGGAATGAGAGAAAAGCCAGCAGCGACAGTAACCAACAGAAAAATCCATCAATTCCAATCCGCATAGAACTCAATCAATAAAGCAAAACTGAATCCCGCCCACGAAAACCCCATTCTTATCAAACAAAAATACACAAATTTCATGCCTAAGGTAACACACTGGCCTCAGTGTCTGTAAGGATAAAGTATAGTGTGGCATGCACGCACACGCGCACACACTCACTGACACTTGGGGAGCTTTAACTTGAGCCAGGAAAATTAAAACTTCAAGAGCTTGCTGGACTAGTCAAGACTAGAAACTCCAATGCATGCAAAACAAAGCTAACACACAGAAGGAAATCCGCTTCAAGAAGCTGTGCTGGGACAGGCTCCCCAGGACCTCCCTCCTCCCTCCCTAGCACCATGGCTTCTGCGGGAGGCCACCTAAGCACCTGGGCAGATTGTGCAGCAGGAGGATGCAGCCCGCTTTAGGCACCAACTCTGCAAGGGAGAGGCTCTGCTTGGGGGAAATGTTGGGCTACCTATAACCTGGCAATGCCTCCAAAGAACCACTTCCCTTCAGCCATCAGAGAACATAGCTTTCCAGGCCCATGCGGCATGACCTTCCCCCGGCTCCTCTGAAAGGACAGATATAAACATTCAGCCTGCGAGGCGGAAGAGCAGGAAACCACAGAGCATTTGCCCTCCCCGTGAGGGTCAGCATCAATCAGCGGGGAGATGGAGGGGGGTGGTCAGGAAGTCTCACCACACAAGGGAGTGGAAATCCTTGCTGGAAGGGTAACTTCTTAGAAACCAAAAGCAACCAGTTATACCACATTGACCTTGGAAAGAATCACGACATCTGGCAAGGGCACCTGCCTCAGGAGCCCCACAGTGCAGATGAGTGAGGCTGACCTTCCCGAGACTCAGGCAGCAGACCTTGAAGGAAAAACGCTGATTTACTGTGTGTGAGCGTGTGTACCAGTGCGTATGCTTGTGCACGTGTCCAAGTGATTGTGGGAAGGGTGTGTGTTACCTGGTATGTGAGCTCGTGCGTGCGTGTGAAGGCCAGAGGATACCCCTGGTACTGTTTCTCAGGAAAACAGCCTGGAGCTCGCTGAGTAGGTGATTGGGTGGCTAGCGGGCCTCCGATGTCGTCTGCCCTCCGGAGCATCACAGCTGGGAGGAGTGTGACTCCATGCCCAGATGCCCAGCTTTACATGTGGATTCCGGGGACAGAACTCAAGTCCTCATGCTTATGAGACAAGCGCTTTGCCAAACAACTTGTCTTTCCAGAAGAACAGGTGACGTCATTGTCACTAGGCAGCCCAGACTCCGTTCCTAGTGGCATCACCCTCCATTCCTCTTCTCTCTACAGAGTGCACACTCACCACGTGCTAGGGAGTGGCACTGATCATGCATCCAAGGCTAGGCCTTGACGGTCTTATCCTCCTGCCCCAGCCTCCAAAGTGCTGGGGCTGGAGACGAGCAGTTTGCCCCTTTCTGATCTGGCCCACTCTCTAACCGTAGAGGGACAGAGCAGAGACCCTTGGCCTTCCTCTTAGCTCAGAACCACTTGTTCCTGGCACATCCTCTCTAAGTCTGCGCCTGCTGGTCACATGGTCACAGCTTCCCGGGTTAGAACTTCCTCCTCCTTTCCCCCTGCTAAGCCCTTGGTTCTCAGGTAAAGATTCGCCCTCCTTCATCTCTGGACATCGTCAGACGTCATATCACAGGGTCAGACTCCGAGGAAGTGCTAAGACACATGCGCCAGAGGAAAACAGATCAACAGTCTCTACCCTTGGGAACTTAGAGTCTGACACTGAAACAGGCCCAGAAATGAAACGCGGATCACTGGTGACAGATGCTCACTTGGCCACACACAAGGTCCCCTCTCAGCACCCAGACAGGACTGACGAGGAAAGGGGAGGCCTTGGCCACACACAAGGTCCCCTCTCAGCACCCAGACAGGACTGACGAGGAAAGGGGAGGCCTTGGCCACACACAAGGTCCCCTCTCAGCACCCAGACAGGACTGACGAGGAAAGGGGAGGCCTTGGCTACTCCTGACAAGGCAAGAGGTGAACCAAGACACAAGCTGCAAAGGCCGGTTCAAAGAACCTTGAGGAATGAGCACAGAGGATGCTGGGAGGGGCGGGTGCTGACCTGACAACCTTGAAAGGGACTTGGCTCTACCTTGTGACACAGGCCAGCTAAGTGTCCACAGTCTAAGAGGACAGCCCTAGCCACAGGGATGGGCTACAACACTGAGAGCAAAGACCACATCTGGGAGGGGCCAGGGACACCTGCACTGTGGGGCTACGAGGAGGCGCTGGGACAGTCAGTCGGACGGGGGGGGGGGGTAGAAAGGAAGTCACAGCAGAGCTCAGTGACAAAGTAGGAAGATGTGGTTGTCTCCCTGGAAAGGGAAGAAAAGGCCAGGAAAGCCATGTGAGCCACTACGCCAAGAACACAGTGACCGTTCAACCACAAACGGAACAAGGAAATAAAACCAGGAGGGAGTGCTGCATGGTAGGTTTCTAACAACCTCTTTCTAAAGTCATATATGCACTGCAGAAAGAGGGAAAGAGCCTCGGACTGCAGGCACAAAGGGGTCACATTGGAGCGTGGCTTGAGAGGAAGCGAGGCAGACACATGTGCTCTTACAAAGCTGGCCTCACCCCACTCCGGTCATTGTGTGCCCACTGCTCAGAAGAGCTCTGAAGCTAAATGAAATTACCTGGTGCAGCGAGAAGGAAACACGGAACAAACCTGCTTAGGAGTTTATTAGAGGGGGTACGTACAGGCCTGGGAAATCAGTGTGCAGAGAAAGGGAGGGAGATGGCATGTCCAGCTTTTTAAAAGCTGCCTAGCGCATGCGCACAGGGGGTTGGCGTGACTACATCATACGCAGATGATGCCGATGACAAGCTCACGCATGCGTGCAGGGGTTTAGCTGGGTCATACGTGGATGGAACCATGCATACATGCACATGGGTCACGTGGGGAGGCGGCTTTAACATTCAGGCATCTCCATGCCCGAGGGCCCATCTGCACGTGCATGGCTCTAGAACCCGGAAGTATAGCCTTATTTGTGGCTGAATAATCACACTAGAGGTTTGTGGTTTTATTCTTGTCTATAAATGTATCCATCTAGAATGATGGTACATGCCTGTAATCCCAGGCAGGAGGATGATGAATTGTGGGCTAACCTGAGCTATAGACTGAGACCCAGCTCAGAAAAGCAGAGCAGACCCATGGGTGTCTTGAGTACCCCCTCAGTACCCCCTCAGGGCTCGGGATTAGATGTCTATGGCAAGCGAAGATCAGAGGGTAAAACAATTACCTCAAGGACATTACCTCTATGCGTTCTTTAGTCCTTTGTGTGAAGAGAGTGCGAGGTGATCTCCATGATTTCTAGTCTTTATAGTCATAGTTGGAAAATTCCATAGGCAAGGACAATGACAATATGCACATCAAAATCCACAGAGAGGTGGCACAACCCAGGGAAGAGCCAACACTCAAGGGGAAGTACCTGACATCCCAAACCATTAGATAAAGATGCTGAACATCCTGAACCCTGGATCCACCCATTCTCACCAATCTCTTCTGTGATCAGCAGCTTTTGGGGGCGCCCAGGTTTGTTTGTTAGCAAAGGTGGGGCATGGCTACCTTCTTACTTGGTGCCTGTCTTCCTTAAACAATTTCTGTGTGGTCTGTTAGCAAGTAATTTTGTGGGATTGTATCTATGTAAATTTGACTGTTAGAACAAAGAGTGAATATTATCTCTCTAAAGCCTCATGGTGTGGGGGATGGGAAGATCACACCGCTGAGGTGTTTTCAGAATGAATCCCATTTTGAAGGGAGAAACACCATGATTTCACAAGATTTTGCAGAATTGATAGTGACTTATCTAAAAGACAAGTGTTCCCGCAGATCTGCAAAACGGGTGCCCCAGAAGCTGTCCGCTTGTGGGTCTGCCTTTATCAATCTATCAGCTGTACATTTACTGTATGGTCTTGTGGGCTCCAACACAGACCCAAAGCAAGGACAGACCTCAGCAGTAAAGCGAGGAATTACTGTGTGACGCTCACTGTTGCCTGTGTGTCTACTGCTCAGAGCAAATGAACAAACGCCAGGTCCAGAGCTCTTAGCCTATGAGGATTTCTGTTCAGTTCAGTATTTCCTTTAATAAATCATAAAAACTGAGACTCCTGTCAAATGCTGTGATAGTCAGCAGATGAGGAGAAGGGGAAGCAGAGCCCAGGAAGGCACCCTGGGAGATGGAACTTCATGGATGGAATAACCACAGCCCACGGTAAAGGATCCGTTTAGCACAGGGAGGCCCTGGGCATCAGCCCTATGTCAACATATGATTTATGAGTTAAAAGTGAAATAGGTTCCACTCCCCTAATAAACCAAAAGTAAAACAAACAAAAGAAAAGCATGTCAACAAAGAACACATAAATGCCACAAGAACTAGTTAAGTACGCCATGGCTCATCTGCAGCAGAAATGACACCATGGTTTGTAACCACATTCCTAGCCCAGTCATAGGAAACTGCTAAACCTGCCATCTCCACGGGAGAGCTGACAGAGACAGTACTGCAGACTGAATTTCCTGAAGACACATCTGAGAAAGATAAAGAGTGAGGACCTTTCTTCTAGGTGGAAACATCCGAGGTGATAACCTGACTAATCTGTCCTTTAAACAGAAATCTTCTCAGTATTTCTATAACAACTAGAATAATCAGAAACAAAGAGATTGTCTGATGAGCGTGACTCTGGGCGGGGCCCACACCTGTGTCTGCACAGCTGAGTGTTAGCTCGCGCTCTCAGGAACTCGGCAAGGCTGAGTGGGCCAGAGAAGGGCAGAGGAATTTATTCTGTAACATTTGATAACTTTCACATAAAAAAAACACTTTACAGCACTGCCTGATGCTTCTTTCAAGGTCTAATTTCAGGTCTATCCGAGGCAGCATCTCGGGCTGGAAAGATGGCCCAGTGGCTAAGAATGAGTACTGCTCTCCCCAAAGACCTGAGCTCAGTACCCAGTGTTATCATTTATAAAGGGGTAGGCCTCAGCTGGGTCCCTGGCGGGTGGCGGGAGAGAGACAGATACACCGCGCAGAGTGAGAGTTTGGGTAGAGTTTGTTTAGTGGGTTATAGAGAGGGAAAGGGCAGGGGGGAAGGGTAGAAAAGGGGAGATAGGAGGGAGAAAGAGGAAACAGGAGGGAGAGGGAGAGAGTGACCATGAGCTCAGGCTGGGAGGGAGAGAGAGAGAGACCATGAGCTCAGGCTGGTAGAGTAGATGGAGATCATCTTGCCTCAGCTGAAGGGGGGGTTGCAGTGGGCAGAGCTTGTCTTTTAAAGGGACAGAGTACCCAGGTAACAGACAGATTACAAGACCCAGCACCCCTGTCAGGCAGGCCAAAACCACCTCCAACTACAGCTCTGAGGATCTGATGCCCTCTTCGGGCCTCCAAGGGTACTCAACATGTACCACACCCTGACACACAAAAGAGAAATAAAATTGAGTGGAAGGAGAAGGGGAGGCAGAGAGCTGTGCTCTTCTGCTGCCTAGGCTGGTCCTGAGCTCAAGGGATCCTCCCGGCTCCACCAGTGCCCAAGTAGCTGGCATTTATATACCAACACCCTAGTTACCCTCTCTTAGACATTTTCTATATATATTTTTAATTTTTGAGACAGGGTCTCTTTATGTAGCCCTACTTATCCTAGAACTTGTCCAGACTGACCTCAAACTCACAGAGATCAGCCTACCTCTGCCTCCTGAGTGCTGGGATTAAAGGCGTGCACCACCACTGCAGGCATGATCATTTTCTTAATGGCTAAAATGAGTTCCTTACCAGAATTCTTGGGCAACAGAAAAAGAATGCCAAAATGATAAGCGTGACTGTGTGCTCCAGGTAAGGTGAGCTGCCCCTAGGTGTCAGTTACTGTATACTTCCAAACTGGCAGGGATGGGGTGTGGTGGGGGATGGGAATGGGGGTGGGGTGGGGTGGAGTGGGGTGAGGTGGGGTGAGGTGAGGTGGTGTGGAGCGGGGTGGGGTGGAACAGGGTGGGGTAGAGCAGGATGGGGTGAGTTGGGGTGGAGCTGGGTGGGGTGGGGTGGGATGGAGCGGGATGGGGTGGGGTGAGGTGGGGTGGGGTGGGGTGGGGTGGGGTGAGGTGGGGTGGGGTGGGATGGAGTGGGGTGGGGTGGGGTGAGGTAGGATGGAGCAGGGTGGGGTGGAATGGGGTGGGGTACTTTACCTGACCTGCCTTACAGGAGTCTCACTCAGGATGAGCTCTCAGCATGTTAGAGTTGCCATCTTAGTAAGGTGTTGAGAGAGTAACAAGAAAAAGTCACAGGGAAGAAACAAACACAAGAACCAGAGCAATGGCAAAAGCAGAAGTGCTTTTAGGACATATTTTCAAGATAGATGTTTGGAAGTTTAAATGTTAGTCAAAATGAATAAATAAATAAAAAGTTAAATTCTCTTTCAACGAAGTCAAATAGAATCAACATCAAGTAGAACGCAGAAATGGAAACAGAAGAAAACGGGAGGAAATGATTTCCCGTTGTCTAGAAAGAAAAGTTTCAATTATATTTCACAGAAAAAATATCTTTCTGAGAGAAAATGTGTTTCTGAGTATGAATTTGGATTGATTTCCACTTAGTGTTTTCTTTTCTTCTTTTATTTTTTCCCCATATGTAAATCCCGTCCAGCCAAGGGGCAGGGTTCTGCTGTCAGGATCCAAAACACACAACTGGACCCGGAACTCAGTCTCTCAGCCTTCCATCCAAGACATACAACTGGACCCGGAAATCAGCCTCTCAGCCTTCCATCCAAGACACACAACTGGACCCGGAAATCAGCCTCTCAGTCTTCCATCCAAGACACACAACTGGACCCGGAAATCAGTCTCTCGGCCTTCCATCCAAGACACACAACTGGACCAGAACTCAATCTCTCAGTCTTCCATCCTACTTAAGAAACGAGACCGGCAAAACCTGGCAAACATAGTTTACACCCTCCACAAGCTCACCAGGACGCCAGGCGCTCAGAACAGCAGGGAGCCACTGTCAATGCACTTGACTGAGGGAGCTGAGAACAGCTCCCTGAGAAGCTGAAATTAAACCAGTTTGATTTCACATAAAAAATAAAAGTACAACTTTATGACCAAGGTACCATTGCAAGCCCCCACATATGAACGTCACTAGCAATTTCTCCAAGAAAGACAAAATTATCTCCAGACTGAAGATTGTGACATGGACTTCAGGACTAAAGGACTCTGCTGAGCACACAAGACACCCATGGTTTCAATTTTCTAGTTACAAATCAGTATCGCTCCCCCCAAAGCACAGCCATGAATTTGTTTTCAAAATCTAAGTTTTTTTTTTTAAAAAAAGAGTATTACTGATTGTGTCCACAGAATAGTGACCAGCATTAAAAATGCATTCACAAAATAGTGAGCATTAAACGGGTCCACGGAACAGTGGACAACATTAAATGTGTCCAGAGAATAGTGGACAGCATTAAATGTGCTCACGGAATAGTGAACAGCATTAAATGTGTCCACGGAATAGTGGGCAGCATTAAATGTGTCCATGGAATAGTGGGCAGCATTAAATGTGTCCATGGAATAGTGGGCAGCATTAAATGTGTCCAGAGAATAGTGGACAGCATTAAATGTGCTCACGGAATAGTGGACAGCATTAAAAATGTACCCACAGAATAGTGAACAGCATTAAATGTGTCCAGGGAATAGTGGGCAGCATTAAAAATGTGTCCATGGAATAGTGGGCAGCATTAAATGTGTCCATGGAATAGTGGGCAGCATTAAATGTGTCCCACGGAATAGTGAATAACGTTAAAACTGCTCCCGCTTACCTGACAGTTCTTGTTTCACAAACGAGAGCACAGCCAGGTAGACCTGGCAGTCAGCAATAATGATTTGCCTCTGAAGTCGATCAACCATCGAGGGTGTGGATTTGCGGGCATCGACCTGTGTTGTGAAGAGAAAGCAAATGTCGTAAATTACACCCAAGAAAAACATAGCCTTCGGATGTCTGCATCTGCAGCTCTGAGGTACAAAATGATTCCGTGAGAACTGCAAAGCCTGGAGGCCACTCAGAGGCAAGACCAAGTCATACTGGCGACCTGGGGTCCCACACTCCGCTTCGCTCCAGCTCTGCCAACAATTTGCTGTCTTAGAGAACACTGTAATGCAACACCATATTATAAATGATGAAAATGGGATTTATGAGAAACATGAAAACTGAAAAAACTAGTAAGGATTCATCTGTTTTTCAGACAATGTAAACTGTTAAAGCAAATGAAAGATATTAATATAGAATACAGCCCACACAGCGGATATACTGAAGAGGTATTTACAGCCTGTCTTTGGGGAATACTAATATTAGGGTGCATCCTTTGTTGTGGATCACTGAAATGCAAGGGTGAGAAACTGGTTATATATCTATTCATTAATCAGAATAAATTCTGTAAAATTACCTCTAACCAAATCAGAAACCATGCCTGAAATGTAAGAGATTTATTTAGTAAAAACAAGCAGAAAGTCAAATTACATTTTTAATGCTAGTCTTTGTCATAGGATGTTTCTGAATGGGATGAAAAACATGGCTATGAGGCAGAACACCGCCTTCTTAACCCAAAGTGCCCCTGAACAGACTGTTCAAAGTAACCGCACAAATTCACAAATGATATGGTTTGGGTTGTGAGCCTAGCCTTCTCTCCAGCATCTCCTGAAACCTTCATCCAGTAACTGATGGGAGCAGATGCAGAGACCCACAATTAACCACTGGGCCAGGCTCCCATGTCCAGCGGAAGAGAGGGAGGAGCGATAATGAGCAAAGGGGGAAGACCACGATGGGGAAATCCTCAGAAACAGCTGACCCAAGCTAGGGGGCGCTCACTGACTCTAGACTGACAGCTTGGAGCCTGAACAGGACAAATCTAGGCCCTCTGAAAGCAGGTGACAGAGAGTGGCTTGGGCCGTTAGTGGGGCCTCTGGCATGGGGGCCAGGAGTTATCCCTAATGAATGATCTGACCTTTTGGAACCCATTTCCTATGAAGAGAAACCTTGCTCGGCCTAGACATGGAGGCTTGGTCTTGCTTCAGCATGGTGAGGTGACAGAATTACCATCTCTGAGGAACAGATTGGGGGTGGGATGAGGGGAAAAGAGGAGGGAGGAGAAACTGGGATTAGCATGTAAAAAAATAAATATATATAAATGGCATGTTTTTACCATGTATGTCAACAGTGCATGTGGAGAACACAACAGAATTTCCCCTCATCTTACTAAACTTTAACATAATCCATCATGGCTATTATTGCTCCATGTCCAGTCCCAGCAGTTGTTCATACTGAAAATGTAAGTCTGTGCTCTGCTATCCTTGTGACAAGAGTCTACCATGCAGGGTTCACAGAGGGCTGAAGAACACAAGACGCCGCTTTACATGCCGCAAGGCCCGTCATGAACGTCAGTGACATAGGGCAGGGATGACCTCAGGCCAGGCATGGGAAGGAGTTTACAGTGAGGAAAACAGAGACTTTATTACCATGTAAGATAGTAAGTGCAACACTGTAGCCATCCAACTATGGGGCCCTCCAGCAGACAACTCAGTAGGGCTCAGAGCCCCAGGCAGGGGAGTATCTGAGACAGAGGGATGATATTTATGAAGAACCAAAGAATAAATGACAAAGAATGATTTCCTAGGATTCAGGGATGATGGAGGAAGGTCATTGGCTAATAAAGAAACTGCTTGGCCCTGATAGGTTAGAATATAGGTGGGTGGAGTAAACAGAACAGAATGCTGGGAGGAAGAGGAAGTGAGCTCAGGCGCCATGTTCCCCTCTCCCGGGCAGACGCAATGAAGTAAGCCGCCAGGTCAGACATGCTGAATCTTTCCCGGTAAGACTGGTGCTACACAGATTACTAAAAATGGATTAGGCAAAATATGAGAATTAGCCCGTAAGAGGCTAGAGCTAGTGGGCCAAGCAGTGTTTAAAAGAATACAGTTTGTGTGTTGTTATTTCTGGTGTAAAGCTAGCCGTGTGGGAGCCAGGCGGGATGAAAAGCAGGCCCGCAGCTCCTTCAACACAGGGAAGTGGCTCAGCAGGTAAAGGTGCTAACTGCACAAGCATGGTGAACAGAGTTCTAGAAATCACATAAAAGGCAAGGTGTGGTGGCACTCAACTGTGAACCCAGAGCCAGAGCCGCCACCAATGGCTGTGCTCATCTGTGATCCCAGAGCCAGAGCCAGAGCCAGAGTCACCACCAATGGCTGTGCTCAACTGTGATCCCAGAGCCAGAGTCAGAGTCACCACCAATGGCTGTGCTCAACTGTGAACCCAGAGCCAGAGCCAGAGTCACCACCAATGGCTGTGCTCAACTGTGATCCCAGAGCCAGAGCCAGAGTCGCCACCAATGGCTGTGCTCAACTGTGAACCCAGAGCCAGAGCCAGAGTCACCACCAATGGCTGTGCTCAACTGTGAACCCAGAGCCAGAGTCACCACCAAGGGCTGTACTCATCAGATCCCAGAACCACCAAGGGCCGTGCTCAACTGTGATCTCAGAGCCACCAAGAGCTGAGCTCATCTGTGATCTCAGAGCCACGAAGGGCTGCGCTCAACTGTGAACCCAGAGCCAGAGCCTCCACCAAGGGCCGTGCTCATCTGTAATCCCAGAGCCACCAAGGGCTGCTCATCTGTGATCTCAGAGCCAGAGCCAGAGTCGCCACCAAGGGCTGCGCTCATCTGTGATCCCAGAGCCAGAGCCAAAACTATCTGTAGACCAGTCAGGGCTCACCTGAAGAAGCAGAGGAAAAGATGGGCACTGGGTGACGCCAACTAACAGATACATCTCAAGTCACGTATGTCACATATATGAAACCTAGACTGTGCAATCAGTACTAGGAGGAGGGGGCTGCCTCTCAAAGCTTGGGTATTTGTAGTGAAAGGTGAAAGCAAATTCTAAATATGTGGATTATTGATGTAGGTAGGTCATCTGTCTATGTGTTACTTTAATTGGTTAATAAAGAAACTGCCTTGGCCTTTTGATAGGTCAGGCCTTAGGTGGGTGGAGTAGACAGAACAGAATTCTGGGAGGAAGAAAGCAGAGTCAGGCAGACGCCATGCTTCTCCTACCCAAGACGGATGGTGGTTAGACTCATGCTGGTAAGCCACAGTCAAGTGGCGATACACATTAATAGAAATGGGTTAATCAATATGTGCGAGTTAGCCAGTAAGAGGCTAGAGCTAATGGGCCAGGCAGTGTTTAAATGAATACAATTTGTGTGTTGTTATTTAGGATGTAAAGCTAGCTAGCTGTGTGGGAGCTGGGCGGGATGAAAAGCAGGCCCACTCCCCTTTTACTACAGATTATGATCTTTTATGTGTTTGAGTGCATGTATGTACACCTGTGTATGGAGGTCAGGCACACTTCCTCCTCAGACACCGTCCATCTTGTTTTGCTTGTTACTTTAAATTTAAATTCATCTGTGTGTGTGTGTGTGTGTGTGTGTGCGATGCCCCTCTGTATGCTGTGAATACCATTGGTTAATAAACAAACTGTCTTAGGCCTGCACAGGGCAGAACAGAGCTGGGGGGGGGGAACGACGGTGGGGGGACTAAACTGAATGTTGGGAGAAAGAAGGCAGAGTCAGGAGAAGCCATGTAGCCCCACCAGAGACAGACACCAGAACTTAAAGCCAAAGCCTCATGGTGATACACAGATTAATAGAAATAGGTTAAATTAAGATGTAAAAGTTAGCCAATAAGAAGCTAGAACTAATGGGCCAAACAATTATTTAATTAATCAGTTTCTGTGTAGTTATTTTGGGGCCAAGCAGCTGAGAACGAACAAGCGGGCTCATACAACATGTATATATGTGTGTGTGTATGTTTGTGTGTGTATGTGCATGTGAATGTATGCGTATGTAAGTATGTGTGTATATGTGTTTGTGTGTATGTGTGTGTATGTATATATGTATGCATGTGTATATGTATGTGTGTATGCATGTGTGTTTGTATGTGTATGTATTTGTGTGTGTATATATATGTGTGTGTGTGTGTGTGTGTGTACACCACTGTATGCATGCAGCAGCCAGTGGTAGTTAAGTTTTCTCCTTACACCACATGGGCCCAGCTAACTGAACTTAGATTGTCACACCTAGCAGCAAGCACCTTTACCCGGCGAGGCATGTCACCACCACAACACCTTGCTTTCTGAGATTGGTTAGGCTAGGCTAACCTACCTGTGCCTCCCCAGTGGACGCCATCATGCCTGGATTTTATGTGGGGACTGAGCTCAAGGCCTTGTGTATGTATGCACAGCCAGCCCTTCACAGCTGAGCTGTCCCCACCTGGACGGAGACCTTGCTGAGATTTCACTCATAACCAAAGGCTAGCAGCTCCCAGGAAGCTTAGGTCAGCAGCTGTGTTCCAGAAGCATGCCAACATGTGATTATTCTATCAGCTACATGTTTAATCACACACAGGAAACCCCTGCCTCAAGAGCCTCTACCACAGAGCGACGCTGCTTTCATTTCTGTTGTGATGTTAACCTAACCAAAAGCAGCTTAGAGAAAAAAGGGTTTATTTGATCTTCAGTTCCAAGTTGCAGTCCATCACTGAGGGGGACCAAGGAAAGGACTTGAAGCAGACAGTGACATCACATCCAGTCGAGGCTCTGGGTTGTCTGCTTGCCTCTCCACCTTACTCAGCTCAGCAGCCTGCTTAGGGAAAGGTGCCACCCACAAGCTGGGGCCACCCACTTACGTTCTTCTTGATTTTATTCTTAATCGTCTCGATGACGCCAGCCTCTTCACTCTCACAGAGCTTCTCCGTGGTTTTTAGGTCATCGCACGCCAGCTGCATCTTCTCTTCCTCAAAGGTCATCATGGCGTTCTTCCAGGAAACAGAAAGGACAGATGACTCAGCAAGCATGGGAACCATGGAATGCCAAACTAGAAGAGCCATCTCAATTATGTAAGCTGAGACTGCTCGTTTGTTTCCTGGCTGCAACACTATTTGGCCAATGACTTAGACATATTCCTAGCTGGCTCTTACCTCTTAAATTAACCCATTTCTATTAACCTGTGTATCAGCCTGAGGCTATGGATTACCAGTAGGGCTCTGACATCCTTCTCCTTTGGCAGCTACATGGTATCTGTCTGACTCCGCCTATTCTCTTACTATATCTCTGGATTTTCCACCTGGCTTTACTCTAAGCCATTGGCCAAACAGCTTTACTCATCAACCAATAAAAGCAACACATATACAGAAGGACATCCCACATCTCAATTACTCTCAAGTAAAAAGGTTCACACTGTTACAGTACACACTAGTTATTAAAAAAACTATAATCGCAGTAGAAAATAAGACGTTAGATCTCGATTATGGATTATGCCAGCATGAAAAAGTATACGAAGGTGAATGTCCTTGTAATTGTGTTTTATTCTCTTTAGAATTAAACACAGTAGAATATTCTCTGTTTTTATTCAGGTCCTATAACAGTGTCCCATACAGAAGTTCACTCCACACACTAATGGATCCCTGGCTCAAAGACTGAACAAAACATGCTAGTAAAAGAACAGCTAGATGCCAGAGATGCCACAGGATTTTAGTGTGGTCTCCTGTAGCCCATGCTGACCTTGAAGTCAATATACAGATAAGGACGACCTTGAGATCTGACTCTGCACCTGGGAGAGAACTGAGGTCTCTGGGCTGACAGGCAGCAGGGAGAGGGACTTGCAGTTCTCTGGAGCCCTGGGAGGGGGGTCTGCTGTCTCTCTCTTCCAGTTCTCCTGTGGGTGGGGCTGACATTCTAGACTCCTTTGCTATGACTCTAACTGACTTTTCCATTATGGCCAAATCAGACCTCAGTCCCTTTGTCCCAGCCACGCTCTCCTCCCACCTACCCTTCAGACTGCTAAACTCTCAGCTTTGCTGTGACCTCTCCCTCCCTTCCTCCCTCCCTCCTTCCCTCCCTCCCTCAGCACAGTACTCAGCCAAGACCCTCTGTCCATCCCCACTGCCCCCCTTGCAGTCACTTGGTTATATGACGGCTAATCTCAACTGTCCAGTTGATGAGCTAAGATCACCTGGGAGATGGAGGAGGGTAGCTGGGGCAGGAGACCTACCCATTGGGCGTGGCACCATTCCCTGGGCTGGGATCCTAGATTTTTATAAAGCATTCATCATTCTGATTGTGACTATGATTACAGTGTGACCAGCGACCTTAGGCTCCTGCCTGTGACGTCCTAACCACTAAGGACTGTCACCTCAAACTGTGACCCGCCACTGTGACGTCCTAACCACTAAGGACTGTTACCTCAAACTGTGACCCGCCTCTGTGACGTCCTAACCACTATGACTGTCACCTCAAACTGTGACCCGCCACTGTGACGTCCTAACCACTAAGGACTGTCACCTCAAACTGTGACCCGCCACTGTGACGTCCTAACCACTAAGGACTGTCACCTCAAACTGTGACCCGCCACTGTGACGTCCTAACCACTAAGGACTGTCACCTCAAACTGTGACCCGCCACTGTGACATCCTAACCACTAAGGACTGTCACCTCAAACTGTGACCCGCCACTGTGACGTCCTAACCACTAAGGACTGTCACCTCAAACTGTGACCCGCCACTGTGACGTCCTAACCACTATGACTGTCACCTCAAACTGTGACCGCCACTGTGACATCCTAACCACTAAGGACTGTCACCTCAAACTGTGACCGCCACTGTGACGTCCTAACCACTAAGGACTGTCACCTCAAACTGTGACCTGCCACGTCCCTTCTCTCTTTGAATTAACATGAGTCTCAGTCTCCATCCAGAACGGTCTTCCCGGGGATGGAGCCAGCAGCCCTACAAAGAGGGGGACTGCGAACTTTTGTTCCAAAAGTCTGAGTGAAGCCCCAGCTTACTGGTCCTGACCAAGGCCCAGGCAGGATTCTTTTTTTTTTTTTTATTATTTTTTTTTCCCACACAATTTCCCCTTTTCTATTTAAATAAAAAGAAAGGTTTTAACTTTAACATAGTAAAATTACATATAACAAAACAGGCATCAGGCAAGAATTACAGTTACAATATTTATATCTACTTTATCTTTTATCATAACTAAGGAAAACTATAATTATAACTATCTATTCTTCAACTCCATCAAAGACTCCAGAAGGATATAATTTTACCTAAGTAAAGAAGAAGTGCATTGTAAGCAACTTCCAAAACTCTAGAACCCAGGCAGGATTCTACGAGTGCCCCCTGACCGCTGTCCTTCTGTCTTCACTGTGAATTTTCTCTCCCTCTCCTCACTCAGCAGTTTCCACAACTCTAGGATGATTGTTTGGTTTTGATTTTGGTTTGTTTTTGTTTGTTTTCAAGACAGGGTTTCTCTGTGTAGCTTTGGTGCCTGTCCTGGAACTAGCTCTTATAGACCAGGCTGGCCTTGAACTCACAGAGATCCCCCTGCCTCTGCCTCCTGAGCACTGGGATTAAAGGCGCGCGCCACCACTGCCCAGCCTATGATGATTTTTTAAATAATATATTTAAAATCAGTTTGTGTGACAAGCATTTCTGAAAAACAAAAGCGTTCAGCATCCTAAATTGACTGCTGACTGTAAAAACGCCTCTGACCCATTTCCTGCCCTCTCCAGTAGCAGTCCTGGGAAGTACTCGCCCACTGAACTCATCCTCCTGGCTGCTGTCACTCAGGGTAGAGCTAACCTTCCTTCCCCAAGGCTTTTCCTCTTGTCACACGCCATCTTTAAAGGACTTTCAGTTGGGAAAAATGTAACCCTCTCAAAATTATATATAAGCATTTTATTTTTGAAATTGGGGGAGAACGTCTATCTCACAGACATTGGCTAACAGGAAAAAATGTTAGGCTTTTTATAATAGTGTCTACACAGCTGGCAGGCAAACGGGTGTTAGTTTATATTATTTTATAGCAATATTTCTTTTGATATCAACTTACCAAAAAACTCACAAAGCTGGCTCCAAAACTCATTAGTGGACTATGATTTCTGTTAAAGAAATAAACAAAAATATTTTACTGGAATTCTTCTTTAAAAGCATTTAGTAAGGTAGCATATATCATGCGCAGAGGTAGAGTAAGCAAGCAGATTCAGCAGCGTTGAGAAGTGGAAGAGGTGAGGTGTTCCCGAGCTCTACCACCTAGAGACACTCCACCTCCAGTTCTTCAAGGCAAGGGGGGTCTTAGTGTTCAGCTAGAACAGGCTGCCTTAGTAAACTTTTAAATGTGGTCACCAAGGAGTTGACAGTAAACACAGAGACATAAACAGAAAGATGGGCTAACACTGCTAGATCACGGCCACAGGAGGGTATTGAGCTGTGTTTAGTGCAAAGCTGAATTCAAACTTTACACACCAGGGCTGCAGTGGTGGTGCCTGCGGGCCTGCAATACCAGTGCTTGGGAGGCTGAGGCAGGAGGATCACCAAGGTAAGGTTTCCCAGGCTAATTCCAGAGCGAGATCCAACTTCAAAAACAAAAACAAACAAACGAAAACAAAAAAACCCAGAAAACAGTATACACATGAAGTCAGTTTTATTTGTAGAACAGATCAAAGGTGTCACCACCTGGCCTGAACTCTGAGACTCAGCACCCAAGGTGGAGAACACTCCCTGAGACACCGCATTCCCCACTGAGACACTGTCATTAGCCAATATTGTAGTAAGCCCAAGAGAAAGCCCAGCCAGTGACGAGTGAGTCAGAAAACATACAGGAACATAAAGTCTTCATTCACACTAAAAACTAATGCAAAACCGATCTCTGTAAATTGTGTAAGGAGAAGAAAGGTATGTGCTCTAAACGGAAAACAGAAAAAAAAAATTGTTCACTATGTAAGTACATGACCAGTATATTCCCCTACTCAAAATTTAGATTGTGCCCAGCATGAAAGTGTGTGTGTGTGTGCGTGTGTGTGTGTGTGTGAGCCCCTGTATATGTGAACATCCACACCCCTTGAGAAACATCCTACACGGACACCCTACATGAGACAGATGCCAGAGGAAGAGGCACCATCAACACAAGCGCATCCCCGTCTTCCTCGCACAGGCTTATGGGGAAGGATGTGCTGCAGAGGGAGACTCCACATTGAATTTATGTGGAATGCTAGCCTGCTAGTGCTTTCTTCCATCTACTTTTTACTTCTGCCATCCCAGAGCTGCTGCCAGTTTCCTGTCCCCACTTAGAAGGACACTTAAATCAACAACAGTGACAAACGAAGCTTAGCTGGGAGGTCTGTGTCATGATCACACTGCCCTCCAAACACAAGCGTGCCTGGAGCCTAGATGAGGCACGAGGTCCTAGCTCCAGATTCTGTCACCTGCACTCTGGTGTCTTACTCAGCAGGCAGTGGGGGACAGGAATCAGTGAGGAGAGGGGACCCTGCTCTCAAGAGCAGATTCATCTCAACACGGTGCTGGCCTGTGGTCCCATCCCCCGCCTGTACTTCAGCCACTAGCCACTGCTGCTTTTGCTTCATAATCTTGTCTAAAATTAGCTTCCCGAGAACCACAGGGATTAATTATTCATGGTATCAAGTCTTGCCCCTGTTACTCTACATCCCATCTTATCATTTAAATGGAAAAAAATATTGACACCAGTCCAGCAGAGGCATTTTCTCTCCCTGAGGTCCTGTCCAAAGAGCACACAGCACGGGCCCTGCAGGCAGTTCCTGCCGCCCTGTCAGCCTCCCCCACAGCCCGGGGAGCGGCAGGGCTCAGTCACCCACTTTCTCTTGCTGCTCCACTCTGCCTTTTAACTTCACATACTTCAAATGACCAACATTAACTTATTTCATCTCAATTCTGGCCCCCACACATCTCTACACAGAACATGTCTTGGGAAGTTTAAAAAATGTCTCCAAAGATACTTTCTATATATGATTACTGGAAGGGTTGAGGCAGATAGAAGCAGGGCTCCACACAGCTCGAGACTCTCATAGGAGGAGCCCCAGCATTTGTTTGGAAACAGGTTATCAGGACTACAGATAGAACGCTTATCTACGACTCACGAGGTCCCGAGCTCCACCTCAAGCCCCTCACAGGCCAGGTGCTATGGCAAACATCTCTGATCTCTGCACCTGGAAATCGAGGCAGGAAGATTGGGAGTTCAAGGTCATTCAACTACATGTAAATATGAATAAATAAGTCATAAGATGAGCGTGCTATCTGGAGGGGAAGGAAAGAAGGCAGAGATGAATGCTCTTGTGTTTGCACTGTTCACAGCCGAGACCCTGGAGTCCACAACACCAACAACAGCTGTGAAAGGAGCCGAAGGAACCTACGTGTAAATCCAAGTGCATTCACACTGCAGCGGGTCAGGGGACACAATCAACAGACTTTAAGGTGTGCTAACCTAACAGGACATTCCTGCTATGGAATGTCCTCAGAGGCCACCCCACACGCCTCACCCTGTGTGTGTCCAGTGGCCATGTCCTTGCAGGAAGGTAGATTCTATTTTTCTACAACGGTTGGGACATAGTTTTGTGATACAGAAAGAAGCACGTTAAAAATCCATGCTAATTAAGAACGTTTTCCTTTATTTTTTATTTTATGCATATGAATATTTTGCCTGCATGTATTGTGTCTATGAACCACATGCATGTAGTACCCAAGAAGGCCACAAGAGAGCACTCGATCTCATGGAACTGGAATCGGATGGCTGTGAGCCACTGTGTGAGTGCTAGGAATTGAACCAGGTCCTTTGGTAAAGCAGCTGATGCTCTTACCCTGAAGCCAGTTCAGAATACAAACTGCAAGAGTTCATGCAAATGCCAGGTATTTTTCAGTCCTAGTTCTGTCCCCTACAAAGTCTAGAAACAATGCTCACTTCCCAGGTGTCCACGCCCAGGAGCTGTGTGTACGCTCGTACACTCAACAACCTTCCTACACACACTGCCTCCTCCACGAACTAGCTGGTTCCAGATCAGGAAGAGCCTAAGGAGCCCTGTCACAGCACAGAGTAAGGAAGTATGGGGGGTGCTCTTCAGGGGGTTCCCATTATCCAAAGAAGATAACAGCTCATTGTCCTTGAGGGGAACTGGGTGGAAACAGGGCAGCTTTAACCAAGCTAACTAACATTACTTTAACTAAAAGAAGGAAAAGCTTACTTACCAGTTGTGCCCATACCCCTGACAGGAGCGACTGAGGGGAGAAAGGGTTTGCTCTGATTCAGTTTCAGAGGACACAAGTTTACCATTACGAAGGAGCACAGAGGGGAGGAGGGACTCACAAGTTCACCATCACAGAGGAGCACCGAGGGATTGACGATCCAAAGAGAACTGTGACAGAACGCTGAGCGTGGCCTCAACCAGTCTGCTTCCTGTCTCGCTGTGTGATCACCTGATCCTTATTTTGATACTCTCCGTGACATGATGAAGAAACACGGCCTCACAGAACTAAACTGAGGCCAACGCTAGCTACCTCAGTCTTCCAAAACTGTGCGCAAAACAAACCTGTTTATAAATCAGCCTGCCTCAGACAGTCCATTATAGAAGCCAGGACAACATGTACGATATTCTCCAAAACTAAAAGTTAGAATGCACATGCCCCCCAAAATGACATCTCTTGGAATCAACTGACGGGGACTCCCTATCTTCATTTTACCACCACAGTTCAGTTTCAAAAACTCTACCAGAGTGAAAACCAAGGTGGTTTTCTACCAAGGTGGAAACCTGTTGAGAATCCAAATGAGCATTTGTCATCTGTCCCTATGCTGAACAACATGCCAAGGGAAAAAACCTCTTTCAAGTTTCTCTAGGGTATTTCAATCCAGCTGAGGAGGATTTGCTCTCAGAAATACAGCGGGGGGAGGGGGGGATTTATACATTGAATTTCTTTTCATTTTGAAACTAAAGTGTATTTTTATTTTGCATGCATGAGTGCATAGGGTACAGGGGTTGCATGTGTGGAGGTCAGAGGACAACTTCCCCGGTCAGTTCTCTCCTGCGTCAGGGAGTCCTATGAACTCAGGTTGTCGGCTGTCAGCAGACACCATCACTTGCCGGATCAGCGTGCCAGCCTTCCGGCCGCAGTGTGTGAGAACGCTCTCCGCTGGCTGTGTCCAGGGAGCCCAGGGTCCTCCTGGGCTACACAAGACTCCCTGCGCTCACACATTGGGAGGGCAGAAAGATCGTTTTGAAACATCCTTCTAAGAGCTTAACATTTTATGAATTTAGAACATTTTTAGAAAAAAATCAAAGGCCTGGAATTTTCCAGCCGTTTGAACCACGACTTTGAGGGATAAAATCTCATTTGAGGCGGTGTACCCACACAGACACCTGACAGTTATGCTCATTGATCTGATGGGAAAATATTCCCCTAGGCAATAAGTGTAAGGTGGGTGGAGGAAAATGACTCCACGCATATGCTATGGCATACAAATGCAGACACACACACAACACGCATGTGTGCACTAATAATAAAGTACAACAATCAAAATAAGAAAATGAAAAAAGGTCAAAGGTCAAAGTTTGTGCCGCAGTTAAGATGACTCAAGTTGGGTTCCCAGACCTACACCAGGTGGCTCACAAGCACCTGTAACTCAATTCCAGGACATCCACTGCCCTCCGCTGTCCCTCTCTGCCACAGCACTCACATGCAGAACCTACACAGAAACACATGGAATTATGTAATTAAAATAAAAGTAAAATCTTTTTATAAAAAGTGAGTCAAGGAATGGGCATTTTTTTCAAAGATACATCAATGATCCAACAGGGAGGAACAGGTGCTGAACACCGCTAACCATCAGGGAAATATGAACGAAGACAACAAGTTACCACCTCACACCCAGCAGGATGTGGGTAACCGGCTTTAAAGAGGACATGGAGGAACAGAACTCCAGCACTGAAGCAACTGGAGCCCATAGATGCTATTAGTAACTACGAACAGACAGTACTGTTCTTCAGAACAGTTCCCAACAGGGCTCATATCATCAGAAACCCCCTCTGAGTACTCAACTCCAGACCGAAACAAGCCTGAGAATATATCTGCACATCCAAGCTCACAGCAGCATCATTTCCATGGACAGAAGGTGGAAACACTCCAGGAGTCCAACGCAGATGCTCGAAGCAAAGGTACGGAGACGCTCAACAGAACAGCTCCCACCTCAATCTGGAGCGTGGATGAACTGTGAAACGCCAATCACAAAAAGACAAACTTGCCATGATTCTACGTCCATCGGACACCTATGGCCAGCAAATCCACAGAGAGAAAGACAGCAGTGGCTCCTGGGGCTGGGGAAGGAGAACTGGGAGGGTTACAGCATCACAGGAAGAATCCTGCAGATTGTTTGCGAAACAATACAGAATGGCTAAGAAGGGAGCTGAAGAGACGCCTCAGCAGTGAAGAGTACTGGCTGCTCTTCTGCAGGACCTGGCTTGGATTCCTCACACCTGCATGGCAGCTCACTACCATCTGTGACTCCAGTTCCAGGGATCCATGACGGCTTCTGACACAATCCTCAGGCACTAGGCATACATGCAGTGCACAAACACACCTGCACGCCAAACAGCCATACACACGAAATAAATTAAAAATGGCTAAGATGACGAAATAAGACGTTGTGTATATATAGTTCAACATTTTCTTCATGCAAAAACAAAACTAAGAAACAAGCTGTCTGGAATGGCCAAAAGGTGTAAAGTAACTCTGAGCATTGGCGGTAGAGGCAGAGGATCAGGAATCTAAAGGTGTAAAGTACTCTGAGCATTGGCGGTAGAGGATCGGGAACCTAAAGGTGTAAAAACTGAGCATTGGCGGCAGAGGCAGAGGATCGGGAATCTAATGTCCTCCTTAGCTGCACTGTGAGTTTGAAACCACAGACTATGTAAATAAAGCAGCGGTGGGAAACAGTTGAAGCTAAAAATGTTTAAAGTGCTTTAGTGGAGAAACAAAATATGTCAACAGCATAATCCAAAAGATAGACACAAAGAAAAGCGGAAATATTTGTTTTATGAGGCAGAGATTAAGGGTATTTTCCAATAATCAGGTAGTATTTATATATTTGTGCATACATACACGTACCTATATATATAATCTGAAACAACAATAATCAAAGAAAAGAGGCCCTCACCTGGAGAGTTGGTGTGGGTCCATGGCAAGGGTGGGAGGGGCAGGAGGAGCTGAAGGAAGGAGAGTGGGACAGAAACTCATGCATTCTAGTTTAATTAAACTATATTTAAAAATTAAAATAAGCCACAGTGCGTGTATGTGGAGGGGCTCAGCAGCCAGGCGCAGCTCTCAGTGTCGAGGGGCGGGGGCACTGTCCCGCCCCTTACTTCCCTTTCAGAACAACAGTCCTGGCAGTGCACTTGTTCAACACACTCCTTTGGCTGGGCTTCAGCGGTGGCCTCTGTAATCCTCAGCATTTGCCAAGCAGAACAGGAGGGTGGGTCTGCAGTAGAACAGGCAAATCCTGCTCTGTGGGTGTGCGCTGCTCACCGAGGGCTAGCAGGACACCACAGCTTAAGAAGTAAGAACACCCTGGTGTGAGGTTTCACTCCAAGACATTTCCTCCTATTTTTCTTTTCTTTTTTAAATTTAATTTATTTTTATTTTATGTTTACTGGTGTTTTGCCATGGGTGTCGGGTTGCCTGAAACTGGAGTTACAGACAGCTGTGAGCTGTCATGTGGGTGCTGAGAATCGAACCTGGGTCCTCTGGAAGAGCAGCCAGTACTCTTAACCATTGAGTCATCTCTCCAGCCCCCATATTTTTATTTTTAAATATATATATATATATGTATATATATACATATATATATATACATATATATATATATAAAATCATGTGTATAGGATTGTCTGTGTGGGAACATGCATGTTTGTGAATGCTGATCCCCTTGGGACCCGGAAAAACGAATGTACACTGTAACTGCTGTGCTAGCCCTCCAGGCTGTCCGAATATTTTCTAAAAATTAAAGAAAATTGATACGGGAGTCTCCTCTGTGTGCTGTGATTAAAGAAACTGCAGAACTTAGGTAGGCGGGGAAAACTGGACTAAATGCTGGGAGGAAGAAGGCAGAGTCAGAGGAACACCATGGAGCAGCGGCTGGAGATAGACATGCTGAAACATTGCTGGTAAGCCACAACCTCGTGGTGATACACAGATTAATAGAAATGGGTCAAATTAAGATGTAAGAGTTAGCCAATAAGAAGCTAAAGCTAATGGGCCAAGCAGTGATTTAATTAATACAGTTTTTGTGTGATTATTTTGGTTCTGGGTGGCTGGGACGAAAAAGCAGCCCCACCCCCGCAATATAAAATGATTTAGAGAGTTCTTTTTAAATTAGCTACAAGGTATTAAAAAATAATTTTACATATCCCCTTCAAAATAAAAAGGGAAGGAGTAAGGAAGCATGCCTTTCTCATGATTTCAGCTGAGTCTCATCTAACAAAGTATCTATTTATTTATATAAAATCTCCCTTTACTATGCTGACTCCATGTCACTCTCCGGAATAATAACAGCCATTACGATGAGGAATTGGTGAGGTCAGCTCTAGAAGCTTTGACCATGTACTGAACAGAGCAAGCCTTCAAAGGTCTCAGAGTACCAACCCTGAGGCCCGACTGCACCCTGCTCAGCTAGAACCCACGGTTCCTGGCCTGCAGGTTCCTTCTCTCTTATCTTGCATCTCAAGCTCTCTGACTGGAGTGCAGGAAGCTGTCACTGTGCACAACATGGAGGCCTCTTTCCATGCGAAGGTGGCACAGCGTTACTTAGGGAAGGCGTGTGGAGCCAGCTGCTGTTGGACAGTGCGGCAGCTCTCGCCACTCGCTGGCTGTGGAGACTGCAAGGAAAAGCAGGGGCATTTCCAGTCGGACAATCTGGCAAGGCTTGCTGAAGGGAGCCTCTTGCCCGTGCCGATAAAGAAAAGGCACCTTGAAAGAGATGAGTGAGCAGACAGACAGCCCTGCCAGGCTGAAGGGAGACTGATGAGGTTCCTCAGGCCTAGTTCTGCCCTACTTGGAGAAAGGCCCCTAGAGAAGTCAGAAAGGACAGGACATCCTCAAAGCAGCTCAGGGTCTGAGCTCATCAGAAACAGGACTCATCTTTCGTACAGTCATTTTCATTCAGGGTTGAAGCTCTGAACAACGGAGGAAAGGGGTCAGCTAGTAGAGCAGCTCGCTGGTAAGTCTGAGAACTTGAGTTCTGTCCCCAGGACTGACAAGGTAGAAGGAGAGAAGCAACCCCGAAAGTTGTCTCTAACCTCCACAAGCCTGGCATGGCATGTCCCACACTGCTAACACACAATGTATAAGTAAAAGGAATGAAAAAGAAAAACTCTAAGCCAACAGTATAAAGAAAGGCAGCCCATCTTCTATGACAGCTAAGAACAAGCAATAGAAGATCCACTTAAAGAAATTTTCCTAACTTAATTTTTAGTAGAAAAGTATTCAAATGGAAAAACCCAATCTATTTCTGAAAGCTCTCGGTTTCAAATGCTCCCAAGGCTTCTTTTATATATTAGCATCTCCAAAGCTCTCGCAGCTGGACACGCCCTGGAGGATGTCCCTGCTGAGCCATGCTGGAGATCAGCTGAGAAAATGAAATATGAAACCACCTCGATGGTCATCCCACTGTCATTGGTGCCATCCTCCCAGCAGGGCTGAGAGTCAGGAGCACACACATAACTCTGAAGCCTGAGCACGTCACCAACCCGCTTCCTACAAATCCATGACCAACTTCTTCTGCTGAGGGTTCAAATGCCAGCTCCAGGCTAGAGCGCACTGCAGCTAACAAAACGTCGTCTGACGTGCACGGGGTTTGATCTCCAGTACCACGTAAGCTGGGTGGGACTATTCACACCTGCAAGCCTCACCCTCAAGAGGAGTTCAAGGTCATCCTTGGCTATGTAGAGATTTGGAGACCAGACTGGGATACATGAGACCTGTCTCAAATAATAAGACATATAAAATGATGTTAATTGTTTCCATGCCCAATGGTTAGGAGGGTAATTAAGAAATCAGACCACTGGGGGAGAAAAGTTACCAACAGACTTTTCTAGTGGTGGAACCGGCCAGGCAAGGGAAGCCCTGGGTGTGGCAGCAGCATGACTCCTATAGGAATAACCAACCTTCCTGACTAGCTGAGACCTACTCCAGAGGAGAAAACTCATGCCTGAAACAACCCTGGTCAAAATCACACAGATGGGGTCCTGGTAGGTCTTTAGGAAATACTACTGCTATTTTCTAAATAATCATGCTGTCAAACTGCTTTCTCAATGTTTGTGCTTGTACCCACAACTACAGCTACTCTTAATCTTGGTTCAGAGGGCTTCTTTTTGCAGTGGGCATCAGTGCAAGTCAATACACTGACTCATAACTGGTCAAAGAAGATGTGAATATTGAGGGTTCAGCCTAAATGGGCATCTATATCAAACCTATCCCCCAAGGTTCAGAGAACATTGGAGAGAGATGGTAGAAAATCTTAAGAGCTCGAGATGGGGTGTGTGTATGTGAAATGACAAGGCCGTTGCATGCATCAACTCACAGGAGCTACAAGAAGAAGCAATCTGCATTCCAAGATGGATATGAAGAAGCTCATGAGCTCCACCCTAGTGAAGAACAATTGGCAACTGATGGCTGCTGGAAGAGAGGGAGCCGCTTTTCTTCCAGTGCACAGCCACTGGGAGCTGCCCGTGCTCCTATAGGATGGCCCAATACACATGCACATGCAGGCAGCACTAGCTGGACTCAGTGGATATTAAAAAGAGGAGAATGAAGACGTAAAGGTTGGAGGGGAGTGTGGGGGTCATGTACAATCAGGATCCCTTGCCCTGGGAACAGGGAAGTTGATAGAGTGTAGCAGGTTAGCGATGAGAGGATATGGAAAGCTGGGTAGGACTGACATTATCCCATAGAGAACCAGGATAAGGTAACCAGACACCTGGAGGGTCCACTCCACAGCTGGGCATGAATTCTCTGCCCGCGCCTTGGTCAGCAAAGACTCTAGATGAACCAAATCATCTAGACAACAGTTCTGATCAGCATGTTCCTGCAGTGTGCACAGTGAGAAGTAGTCACCCTGGTCACGCATCAGCACAGTGCTCCATAAATATGCACCAATATTATACCTCAGTTGAAAAAATTAAGCTCAACCATTAAGAACAAAGGATCACTATAACAAGTTATTCCTCAGCCAGGGGATGGACTCCAAAAAGACAGATCCGTGGCCACTCAGATACTCACCTTTTATCTCTACTACCTCACGCAGGAAGATTTAGCTGGGCCAGGGGAACCTCTCAGAACTTAGGACAGGGCACCCCAAAGAACAGGACAGAGGATAAGCGAACTCCTGATGGGGTGAGAGGCCAGGGGCAGCAGCCAGAAAGCTCTCTCCCAGTCCCCAGTGGCAGGATCCCACCAGCCAAGCCTGGGAGAATGGAGGTAGACTATGGAAGCAGGCAGCAAGGGAAAACAGCCTGACCCCAAGTCACCACCTTTCAATTGCCAAACGGTTTCTTGGGTGAGAAATTTAAGTTAGAACTATTTAGTTAAGTAGATACTTGAGAAATAAAGCAGCTACATGAAACGGGGTGGGAACCCCCTCTGGGGTCTTATTCTCCGCAGCCCTCATCTTGCAGAACATGAGGCATAGCAGCTTGGTGCCCATCAAGGGCCAGGGTCTAGGTTGCTCTTGTTGATCACACTAGTGCATGAAGGAACGCAGGAATGGAGGCAAGACAAGGGAATCTGTATCTGGTGTTGGAGGAGGCTCGGCCCTCCGTCATCCGTTCACTGTTCTGCATCTTTCTGTGATGCAGTACATAAAGACGCTCGCTCAAACAGCACGAGGAATAACTTGGAGTAGGAGATGAATACTGAATTATTTTAAATAAACAAAAGCCCATGCTGTTCTTAAGAGTTATCCCTGAGAGGACTGCTACTTGCCAGTCTTTGGAGCACATAAATGGCTTAAGATGATTTTCTGCCTCCCCGGGAGCTCTCTGTAACTATCACTCTGCCAACACAGTCCTTACCAACTAGGAGGTTGATATCATCTAAGGGGGCATCACCTGGCAGCTCCAGAAGCCAGGCTTCCTTGGTGATACAATTGTAAGGATTCTCTGAAGCTTACAAGCACACATTAAATATATAATTGTGCACTGATGTCTTAATTGTAACTACAGTTTTACAACTCAATGCTTCTGGTGGAATTATACCTGTAATCCAGGCCTCACCTGTAATCCTGATCCTCACTTGTATTCCTTGCCCCACCTATATTACTGGCCCTCATCTGCAATCCTGACCTCACCTGCAATGCTGACTCTCACCTGTAATTCCAGCCCTAAAATGTAATCCTGACCTCACCTGTAATCCCAGCCTTCACCTGTAATCCTGACTCTCACCTGTCATCTGGACCCTCACCTGTCATCCTGACCCTCACCTGCAATCCCAGAGCTTGTGAGCCAGAGTTCCAGCCAGATGTGCTACAGTGTGTTTCAGGTCACCTCGAGGCTTCAGACAGAAACCATCTCAAAAACCCCAACACTAAGAAAACAAATTCAAGGTTTAAACAGTGTTTTCACAGAGAATATATTCCACAAAGGAGAACAAAAAAATGTCCTTTTTTTGCCTACACAGTCAACCCTAGACTGAAAACAAGTCTTGCATTTAAAAAAAAAAATCCATTTCAGCAAAAGGAAGAGAGAGGCTGGAGAGTAGCTAAGATGGCTTTGGTGCTCTTATAGAGAATGGGTTCAGTTCCCAGCACCCACATCAGGCAGCAACATGGGCATCTGCAAGCGTATGTACTTACATGTACTTATATATACACATACATATATCTGTAAAAATAAACCCTAAAAATGGAAAAAAAACTGCAAAACAGCACTGGCTGCTATGAAAGCAGCATCTTACAAGAGAAACATAATTGTTCTGACAGCGGATGGAAAGGACATCCAAAGAGGAAGAAATACGAACGTTATACCGGTGCTATTCCAACTCTTCCTGTTCACACGGTTCTATAATGCCATATAGTTTATTCAGTTTTGCCTCTTCATAATGCACCTGGAAAACATGTTTGTTTACCAAATTTGATGATTTATTAGTGGCACACAAATCATTAAATGGCATATTTTAAATTTCTGCTGTAGCAGAGGTGCGATCAGAGCACCAAGTCACACCTGCAACAGAGACATGGAGAGATGGGACCTGACAACAGGGTGACTCAAAGCTCTGTGTGCCACGGTGTGCCTCTCTGCGCGCCATGGTGTGCCTCTCTGCGCCCATGGTGTGCCTCTCTGCGCGCCATGGTGTGCCTCTCTGCGCGCCATGGTGTGCCTCTCTGCGCGCCATGGTGTGCCTCTCTGCGCGCCATGGTGTGCCTCTCTGCGCGCCATGGTGTGCCTCTCTGCGCGCCATGGTGTGCCTCTCTGCGCGCCATGGTGTGCCTCTCTGCGCGCCATGGTGTGCCTCTCTGCGCGCCATGGTGTGCCTCTCTGCGCGCCATGGTGTGCCTCTCTGCGCGCCATGGTGTGCCTCTCTGCGCGCCATGGTGTGCCTCTCTGCGCGCCATGGTGTGCCTCTCTGCGCGCCATGGTGTGCCTCTCTGCGCGCCATGGTGTGCCTCTCTGCGCGCCATGGTGTGCCTCTCTGCGCGCCATGGTGTGCCTCTCTGCGCGCCATGGTGTGCCTCTCTGCGCGCCAGGGCTGTGCCTCTCTGCGCGCCAGGGCTGTGCCTCTCTGCGCGCCAGGGCTGTGCCTCTCTGCGCGCCAGGGCTGTGCCTCTCTGCGCGCCAGGGCTGTGCCTCTCTGCGCGCCAGGGCTGTGCCTCTCTGCGCGCCAGGGCTGTGCCTCTCTGCGCGCCAGGGCGTGCCTCTCTGCGCGCCAGGGCGTGCCTCTCTGCGCGCCAGGGCGTGCCTCTCTGCGCGCCACGGTGTGCCTCTCTGCGCGCCAGGGCTGTGCCTCGGGCCGATCACCACCATGGCTGAAAGAGTAAGGCAGTGCCGTCTTCCACGTCCCCCATTACCTCCCGCTACTGGCCCTGTTTTTACTGCAACATTATTAAGCTTTCTAACAATATGTGAAGACTCTAAACCCTAGCTGTAGGCAGTATTTCCTTCTTTGGTTGTTTTAGTAAATTATCAAATTAAACCACAAGCGTGTGGAGCTGATTTTGCTGCTGCTACAACGCACACTGGGCTTCCTATGTGCCATCTGCTTCCCTGCCCCCAAATACACCAAGGCTGGCAAGAGCAAGTGATAAAGGTGCTGGCTGCCAAGCTTGAGGACCTGAATTCAATCCCAGCATCTATGTGGCAGAAGAAGCATTTTACTCCCACAGTTGCTGTGATTTCCACACGTGTGGCACATGCACACCCATGCAAATAATTAAAACGTAAAAAAGTTTTTTAAAAAAAAAAACATGGTGAAAGAAAGGAGGAGGAAGAAGAAAGAATGGGAAAGAAAGGGAAGGGGGAAAGAAAAAAGCAACACTATCAATCTAATGTGCATATTATTATGACTTTTCTAACTAACAAATTATCATTTGTTCTAGGCACACATTCAAGTTAGTACATTGTATACCCATAAATCTTCACATAAAAATTGAGATTTTCTAAAGTTAATTTTTTTAAACAAAAGTTTATTTTTTTAGGTTTATTTATTTATTTATACAACATTCTGCCTCCATGTATGCCTGCACACCAGGAGAGGCACAAGATCTCATTGCAGATGGTTGTGAGCCACCATGTGGTTGCTGGGAATTGAACTCAGGACCTCTAGAAGGGCAGCCAGTGCTCTTAACCACTGAGCCATCTCTCCAGCCCTTAACCAAAGTTTTAAACACATGAAAGTAATGCCAAAAATCCAATGTACCCAAAAGCTGTATTAGGAGAGAGCTACACATGTCAGTAAAACATCAGTCAGACTGTATGAGGCAAAGATCATGTGCCAGGTGTGGTAAGGAACACAAGGAACGCCTTTATTCCCAGCACTCGGGGAAGGAGGCAGAGGCAGGTGTGTCTTTGTGAGCTGGAGGCCAGATTGTTCCATACGGTGGGTTCCAGGCCAGTCAGGGCTACATACTCAGACCCTGTCTCAAAAACAAAACAAACAAACAACAACAAAACAAAACAAAATCAAATTATGTGGAGCAAAAAGAAAGCACATTCAAATAGACTTCACTTCCTGCAGAAGTGTGGGTAGCACATTATCCCCCCATATACATTCAAATGTGTACCCAGAGCAAACACAATTGTCCAAGAATCACTATCTTAAAATTATTTATTAATCTATTGCTTAGTATAAGAAACATTGATCATAGTCAGTTCTCTGCTAAAATAGCTCCTAGATTTCATCCTGTTCTTTTGTACTGGGCAAGCTACTGCTTTAAATTAAGAGCTTAATATATCAACTGGCAAAAATGGGAAGGTGCAGCCATAAAAAAATTCTGCTTTTTTCATAAAACTGCTGTAGAATAAGTTTTGTACTTAATACACACACTTGCTATAGCTAAGTCATAATTAATATACTGTACTTGCTGATAGTGTATACTCTACCTGTTGATCTATACTCCACCTGCTTGAGTACCTGTTTGGCAGCTTCTATAAGTTCTCTACTGGAAATTGGCTCATTTCTCTTTTTAAGAATTTTACTTTGTAGCTCAATATCTCCCATAAGGATATTATAACTAAGGCTTTAACCATTGTATATTTAATTAAAAGTTTGTAGACAAAAACAAAAAACAAAAAAAACCACAAATGTGTACCCAGAACACTTGCTGTGACGGCGAGAATGAAAATGGATACAGAAAGAGGAGACACTCTCTCCCTCCCTCATTCCCTTCCCCCCTCCAAAGTTCCTGAGTATACCCTAAAGAAATGAAATTCCTGAGAGCATACCCTAAAGAAATGGAATTCCTAAGAAACAAACATTCTAAGCAAAAGTTTTTACTGCACGATATCATATGGAGTTCCAGGAATAAGAGTAAAGTGAGAAAAATCATTTTTACACAAATTAAATACATTAACCTAAATTATCACTCAGCTATTCATTTAAAAAAAATCTTAACTAAGAAAACGCTCGCTCACTCTACTCTGAAACGGCAGAGTGTAAACCATGTGACCTGGACCCAGGACTGTGGGATCACCAGCGAGACCTCAGCCTGACGGAATGACAGACACCCGATGGACACACAGCAATGATAATTATACTAGTCACTTGTCATTATGGCTATTTAAACTGCAGATCACAAAACAGTACATACAAAATGATAAAATATATGAAATGATCAGAAAAGCAAACAAGAAAAATGTCTGTGAATAGCGCCGTTACAGGTGATTTTCCACAGTGTTAAAGGCAAATTCACAGTTAAACCTATGTTATCTATTTTCTTATGTGATGTATCACAAATTCTGTTTTGGAACTCTATGTGCCAAGGACTATTTGAGGCACTAGAATAAGGGCTCTTATGGAGTTATTTTTAAACTGCCTGTCACCTTATCTGCAAATCTAGCTTTCTAATTAAACTGTTAAGTAGGGGCTGGAGAGATGGCTCAGAAGGTAAGAGGACCCAGGACCCACATGGTAGTTCACAACCTCTGTAGCTCCATGTTTCAGGGAGCCTGATGTCCTCTTCTGGCCTGTGGTTCACTGACACCCATGCAGACAAAGCACCCATACACATAAAAAAGCTTTCAGAAGTACATATGATTGAGCATATACACAATTAAACTTGCAGTGTAATAAAGGAAGCACAACTGCATTTATGGCAGGAAGCTGCACCAGTCTCCATGTGGAGTTTAAATATTAAAATTGGTTTGAAGAAGCAGGCAGCCCACTGCATGCTCTCCCAGTGATGACACAATCCTAATCGCAAGGAGCCTGGGGGACAAACTGTTCCATTTTCAGTGCATGAGTCAGGCAGCGGGAAAATGTCCACAGCTCAGAACACCATCATGTGGTACACACAATTGCACGGGAACCTGTTCACCACCCTGCTACCAAGATGAACGCTCCTTCGGTAAGGGAAGTCCTTTTTGAACACACTGACAGGTGAGAATGCAGCCAGGGTCCAGCATCCTTGAAGAGTGTGCTAAGTGCTATTTTCCACGGTCCAAATCCGACTGTAACGACAGCTATCAAGGCAATGAAAGGGCACAGAGGCAAAGGGCAAGGCCAAGCTTCTGGGGTCAGAAGCTCTCAGGTCAGAAGTTCCACTATCTGGAAGTGGTTTGGATGGAAAACGTCCCAGGTAGGCTTATGTGTTGGTACACACAGTCCCCACTAGGTGGTGCTGTTTTAGGAGGTCAGGTCCAGCTGCAAGAAGTGGGTGGATAAGAGGTGGATACTTTAGGCTCCAGCCCAGTTTCTCTCTTGGCCTAAGCTTTGTTTCTGGATTCATGGAGATATGGGGAGTTCCATACATATGCTCCCACTACATGAACTCTACCATGTCTTCCTCGCCAGGAAGGCTGTATGCTCGCAAACTGTGTGCTGGTTTGAGGAGTGGTCCCACTGGTTAATATATTTGAATGCTTGGTCATCAGGATGTGACGGAGAAAGATTAGGAGGTGTGGCCTTGTTGGAGTAGGTTGGCTTTTTTTTAATTAATTAATTAATTTATTTATTAAAGATTTCTGCCTCCTCCCCGCCACTGCCTCCCATTTCCCTCCCCCTCCCCCGATCAAGTCCCCCTCCTTCGTCAGCCCAAAGAGCAATCAGGGTTCCCTGACCTGTGGGAAGTCCAAGGACCACCCACCTCCATCCAGGTCTAGTAAGGTGAGCATCCAAACTGCCTAGGCTCTCCCAAAGCCAGTACGTGCAGTAGGATCAAAAACCCATTGCCATTGTTCTTGAGTTCTCAGTAGTCCTCATTGTCCGCTATGTTCAGCGAGTCCAGTTTTATCCCATGCTTTTTCAGGCCCAGGCCAGCTGGCCTTGGTGAGTTCCCGATAGAACATCCCCATTGTCTCAGTGTGTGGGTGTACCCCTTGCGGTAAGCCAAACCCAAAAAGAGGAACATGGGATGTACTTACTCATATTTGGTTTCTAACCATAAATAAAGGACATTGAGCCTATAATTCGTGATCCTAGAGAAGCTAAATAAGGAAGTGAACCCAAAGAAAAACATATAGGCATCCTCCTGGAAATTAACCTTCATCAGGTGGTGAAAGGAGACAGAGACCGAAACCCACATTGGAGCACCGGACTGAAATCTCAAGGTCCAAATCAGGAGCAGATGGAGAGGGAGTAGGTTGGCTTTATGGAGAAAGTGTGTTACTGTGGGGTGGGCTTTGAGGTTTCTGAAGCCCAAGCCACACCCCATGTCTCTCTCTTCCTGCTTCCTGTGGATCTGTATCCAGAACTCTCCAGCATCATGTCTGCCTGTGTGCTGCCATGCTCCCTGCCATGATGAAAATGGACTTAATCTCTTAAACTATAAGCAAGCCCCAATTTAAATACCTTCTTTTATAAGAGCTGCTGTGGTCATGGTGTCTCTTCATAGCAACAGAACACTGACTAAGACAGAACTCTGACCCAAACTTCCTGCAATAGGGTGTTTTGATGTGGGATACCCTTCTGTACATATGTTGCTTTTACTGATTAATGAATAAAACTGCTTTGGCCTATGGCAGGGCAGAATATGGCCAGGCTGGAAGAGATATATAGAGAGTAAGTAGGTGAAGTCAAGGAGATTCTATGTAGCTCCTGAAGGAAAAGAACATGCTGGGTCCTTACCAGTAGGCCACAGCCTCATGGCAATACACAGATTAATAGAAATGGGTTAATTTAAGATGTAAGAGTTAGTTAACAAGAAGTCTGAACTAACAGGCCAAACAGTGTTGTAATTAATATAGTTTCTATGTGATTATTTGGGTCTGGGTGGCTGGGAACGAAAGAGCAGTCTCTGATTACAAAATGGTACCCACTGTCTGGGGCATGGAGTCACATAAGACCTAAAAAAGCTTAAATTTAAAAAGCCCTTCTAGAACCACAAAAACATGAGTCAATTGGCAAGCAGAGGCACAATTCTTTTCAGAGAAGGCTTCCTGATTCATCATTAGCAGCAAAAACTGTGTGATTTCTTTAAGATCCCGCTTGCTAGCTCATGCTGGTCCCTTTATGGAGCACTTAAATGGGGTCTGTGAGCTAAACTGCTTAACAGCAACAGAGACCCAAGGCATCCTTGGAGCTGGGGTGATGAGCATGCCTCCTCCATGTTGGACTGGATGGAGCAAACAGGCAGGGCTATGGAGTTTTTTTTTTTGAATTTTTTGACTGCAGAGAAATACTTGATTCTGGAGGCTGCTAAGTTAAACCAACATAAAGGTATCTTGACTTCAAAATTTGAGTCTAAGGATATGTTACTTTGGAAAAGAGGTTCTGTTTTTGTTTCCACAGAGGATGAGAACCTGTGGATTCCTTCCAGGCTAATATGATTTGATGGAACAAGACCCTCCCGAAAGGTCTCTGTGAACCCCTAAAAATACTTTGCCCCAATAAACGGCAGGAAGCAGTTTGGAGAAAACTATGCCAAAATTCCCAAACTTTCTTTTAAAGAAAGGGGGGGGGGGAGATAATAGAAGTGACGTGCTGATTGCATTTCAGAAGCAAATACTTGCACCCATGTCTCTCCACTAACTCCACAATCCTCAGACCTCATTTCTTTCCTGAATTCAACCAATTTTATCTCAACACTTCACTGAAAGAAACTTCACTGGCAGGCTCATTTTCAATTAACAATTACACAACCTTTCCTGTAAACTCCAGTTCCTTTTTGTGTAACTGTCATGTGCACAGCAAGTAATTTAGAAGGCAGCCCTGAAAAATACAGTGCTACCATTTCAAAAGGATGTGTTCGACTGTCCACATGCACGCGCATATGCGCGCACACACACACACAAAATCCAGCTGGCCAATCGTGACTCTCTTAAATCTCTGGATTAACCAGTATTAGAGGGAGAGAAATAGACGCCCTTCACCTAGTCCGTGCTCAGTCTGGCTGGCTCTCCTGCTTCCTGGTTAAGCTCCATGCTTACTCTAGAGATCATTCCCCAAAGTACTTGTGCCCATTGTCCTTGTGCCTGCAACTGTACACTTCATTGCTTACTATCCATAGATGCAATCAGGGGCAAAATGTTAGCGTGCAAAAAATAATTACAGGCTTTGGGAAACTTTAAAAGGGCAGACAGCTTTCAAAGCAGCTCTAGGCTTAGAGGGAGAGGGAGGAAACTGAGAGACTTGCAAAACCACTTACAGGATCCTGCTCCCAGAATCTGGGGAGTGATGGGTGTGACTTCAGACCAAAAGCAAAGTGGAAAATCTACCCACAAACTCACAAGAGAAAGGCACTGGCCCTATCTCAAAAGTCACAACAAAAGGCTTATTGGCTGACTGCTTCAAATGGCTTTGAAATGCGGCAATTGCTTGTGAGCCCATCCTGCTAGAAGAGGGTCTCTAGTGTGCTTGGGCACACTCAAATTCTCTAATGACATAACTACACCCTTCACATTTGCTCTGCTTCCCGTGTCCTTTTTTCTCTTCCCTTTCTTTCTGAAGGACGGAACCATCAGATGGTGACCTGGAGCCTCAAATCCTCCTGCCCCTGGAGATTCCCAAGCAAAACCCAAAAGGAAGTGTCACAGATCTAAGCCTTTTCCTGTGTGTCTCTGGCCTAGGCTCTGGCAATTGCTTCCCAGCTTGTTTTCTCCCTTCCATGCTTACACGTGCACGGCCACTAGAATTGGCAAAACAAAACAAAAACTTTTAAAAAAATGTATGAATTATCTTGGGTGGGTGGGGGTGGGAGACAGTTCTTCCGTTCCACTCTCTGGGTGCCGAGATTGAACTAGCATTGTAAGGCTTAGCAACCTATACCTGCTGAATGACCGAGCCATCCTGGGATCCAGAATTAGCTTTCTAAAATCTAACTCTTACATTTATATTATTCTCCTACTAAAAACCATCCAAGTTTCCTACTGCCCAAGGGACAAAGCTACAAACTGGTGGCTCTGCACATAAGACCCCACCTAATCGACACATGTCACCTTCTTCCTCCCTTCAACACACAGGCATCTCTGCAGTCACCTGGCTGCTTCATCCTGAACAAAATACAGGCCTGGCTCAGTCTCTAGGCAACTCCTCTGCTGCACCTCCGTTTCCAAGTTCCCCATGCATGAGTGACCCCAGAACTGAACTCTTCTGAGCCTCAGCTTCTTCCTCTGCGAACTGGGGAGATGACAGCACCCACCTTCCAGGTTAACAGGGTGAACACTGTGAATAAGAACACTCAGTAAGGAGGTCCTCCAAAAGTGCTGGTCCCTGAGTTCCTGCATCTGTAAGAGGAATTGTGTCCCCTCCCCCATATTCCTAATCCCCAGGGTGGCTGTATGTGAAGATGAAGCTCTTAGGAAGGAATTGAGGTCATAGGAGCAGCATCCTGGTAGCTTTGGGACCGGAAGAGATGGTCCTACTCTTTGTCTTCACGCTGGTGTGTTGGGGGCCACAGATCCCTGGCCCCTTGACTTTCTTTGCCTACAGCTGCTCTGAGCACGAGACCTTGCTTTACAGCTGCTCTGATGGCAGGCTGATGAGTCTGCAGCTGAAGGAGCCCGGGGAGCTGGGCGTGGCTAAGGGTTTCCAAAGAAGCTGCCCCTGAGCACAACAGAGGGGCACTGGCATTCTTGTATCAAGAGAGACCTATGTCTCCGTCCCTGTCTCTCTGTCTCTGTCTCTGTGTTTGTCTATGTGTTTTTAAGTCTCAGCTCAGTTCCCGGCTTGCGCAACTGGTCCTGTAGTGACACGGGAGCTACAGGACCGTTCCGGGTTTTACACTGGTGCTCAGAGAAAAGACCACATAAGCGCTCAGCAAGAAGTTGGCCAAGGAGGAGAGTTATCAGGAGATCCCAACCATGCTGGCTCCCCAAGAGCCTCCAGGGCTATTGGGTAATAAATCTGCTTTTAAAGCCACCCAGTCCTGGACATCTCATTATGGCAGCCCAAGCTACCTAATGTGCTCACTATTTCTCTTCTTGTGACGCAACTCGATTGAAGTATACACTCTGTGGCTCTTTTGGGTCTTTGAAAGCAGAGAAGGAGTCTGATTTACTTATATTTCTTACCAGATGATCTTGACCCAAATAGATAGTCAATAAATATTTAGCTTAAAAATAATGCTGAAGTTTTAATTTTTGAAACAAATATATATATATATATATATTTCTATAGAACCAGATTTTGATTTTTTTTAAGTGTGTATGTATGTGTGCTTTTCAGGAAGATGTTGATGTGCCCATGAGTGCAGTGCCCAGGGAGGACAGAAGAGGGCATTAGACCCCCTGAAGCTGGAGTTAGCCCAGCTCTGAGTTGCTATGTGGGTCCTCTGCAGGGACAGCGAGTACTTCTCCTGCTGGGTAAGCTCTCCAGCCCCCAGGTTTGGAATTGTAATGTTGTCCCCCCCCCCCCCATGCTTATGTAACCTGTTCCAGGGACACAGTTACACTAAACAGAGGGGCTGTTTTTTATTGCTGGAACCATATTGACCCCAGGCTGATGACCTAAAAAACCAAAAAAACCTAAGTTGCCCAAAGAAAATAAAAAGAACTAAATGTCTTCCTTCTTGGCCTAATTATCATATCTGCCTACACCAAAAAAACAAAAGAAGAAGAAGAAGAAGAAGAAGAAGAAGAAGAAGAAGAAGAAGAAGAAGAAGAAGAAGAAGAAGAAGAAGTCCCTTCCTGATCTCTTAATGCTCCCAGTTCACAACAGCAGCCCTGGAGCCAATTTGACTTGAATACTACTTTATATTTGTTACAAGTTTCATGAGTTCATAGTTCATCGAGTCCAGTGTCCAAGTTATAAATTGTTAATAACAAAATATTAAAATGGCCAAACAGTATGTAGAATGACTAATTAATGTAAGGATTAAAACAGTTGAGAGATATCAATCTGTACTTTCACCTAATTATACTGATTAAACCGTTTAGCTGGAAAGCTTATATACCGCTTACGAATCCCACAGGAGGTTTTCCTATCATAAAAACAACCCCTACATCCAAATCACTGGGGACTGTGTGGCACACACAATAGGACCCCTGTTTAAAATACACGTAAATTACTAAGTACCTAGAGTGGGGAGCCCTTAGGAAAGTTCAGAGGGCACAGAGAGCAGAAGTCAGGACTGCAGAGCTCAAGAACAGTCGGCTGTGCACTGTGTTAAAGATAACAGCCTTGCCTTGCACATGTCCTGGTTTTCTTTGTTGTTCCTGGGACAAAACACCCTGACAAAGCCACAGGAAAAGAAGTTTATTTGGCTCACAAGTCTGGATTACAGCTCATCACTGTAGGAAAACCAAAGGCATCAGAAACTTGAGACCACCAGTCAGAGCACACACAGAGCAGGGACGAAAGGATGCAGGCACGTTTGGCCTCACCTACTTGATCCACTCTAACACAGTCTAGGCTCTCCTGCCTAGGGATTGGTGTCACCAACGATGGGCAGGTCTTCAAAACACAATGTAATCAAGATAAACCCTCACAGATGTGCAAGGCTAACCAGTGATGTAGGTGGGCCTTCTACTTTCATTGGTTAATAAAGAGACTGCCTTGGCCTTTGATAGGACAGAAAATTAGGTAGGCAGAGTAAACAGAACAGAATGCTGGGAAGAAGGGAAGTGGGGCAGATGCTATGCCTCTCCTCTCCAGAACAGACACAAAGAAGCTCCGACCCAAGATGGACATAGGCTAGAATCTTCCTGTTAAGCCACCACCTCGTGGTGCTACACAGACTGCTAGATATGGGTTAAAGCAAGATGTGAGAGTTAGCCAGTAAGAGGCTAGAGCTAATGAGCCAGGCAGTGTTTAAAAGAATACAATTTGTGTGTTGTTATTCCGGGTGTAAAGCTAGCTGTGCGGGAGCTGGGCAGGACGAAAAGCAGGCCTACAAGCCTCATCACTACAAACCAGCTCTCTAAACAATCCAGTGTTGCTAGATTGTGTCAAACTGACAACTGAAACTCATCAACATGATAACATCCTAAAAAGAACCAAACAGGCTTAAAATATGCCATTTATCATAACAAATGAGAAAATTATAATTGTTCTGTGTTTTCAGGAAATATCACAAAACCCTAAGGCTGCAGGTAACATTACATGCAACAGTGAACAAGCTAAGGGGCAGATTAGGGATTTCATTACTATTCCATAGAGCACTGGAGCAGGAGCCAAGACGAAAGGGCAAGAAGCGGAAACGAAAGGCATTCAAATTGGAACAGGACGAAGTTACTGCTCTTCACAGATGACAAGATGTTAGGTGTGGAAAACCCCAAGATTCCACAAAACTGATGGAACTAATAAAAAAAAAATACAACAAATTGCAGGATATGAATAATATAAAAATCAGTTGCATTTATTTATACTGACAATAAAAAAACTTAAAATGATGTTTAAAATAATCCCATTGACTTTAGCACCAAAAAAGAATAAAATACTTAACCAACAAAGTGAAAAATTGCACACGGCAACCTAGGAAACATTTCTGAGAGAAATTCAAGGAGTCAGCATGAGGGGATGGAGGTGTCCCATATTCAGGGACTGAGGGGATGGAGGTGTCCCATATTCAGGGACTAGAAAATTTCATTTTGCTAAGATCTCAGTATCACCCAGAGCAACCTAGAAATTTAACATAATTGCTGCTAAAATGCCAATGATATATTTTTGAAAAAAACTTTTTAAAATTAATATGGAATCTCAGACTCCAAATAGTCAAAAATAGTCTTTAAAGGACAAAGCTGACTGTCACGGACTTCCTGACCTTAAAACCCCCTACAAACTACAGTAATAAACAGCAGAGTAAAGAGAGACACACAAACCCACGGGGTAGAAGAAAATTCCAGAAATAAATGCATATGGCCAAATGATGTTCCACAAGGAAGCCAACACTATTCAACTGAGGACAGGATAGTCTTTTATTTTAACTGGGGTTGGGGGAGGTCATGGAACTGTCTAAACCGGGCTGGCCTTGAACTCAGAGATCTGCCTGCCTCTGCCCGAGTGCTGGGATCACAGCAAGGAAGGGGACTCCTTTCAACAATGTGTGTGAAGGTCAGAGGTTAACACTGGGTGCTGTTCCTCAGGTTCCAGCCTCCTCTTTTCTTTCTTTTTCTGGAACTCACTAAGCTGGCCCGGATGGCTGCTGACCCGCAGGAGCCCTCCTGTCTCTCTCTCTGCCCCCCGGCCCGGGATTGCAAGCATGCACCATCATGTCCAGCCTTTTACATGGATGCTACCAGGGAACACACTGAGGTCTTCAGGCTTGCACAGCAGGTGGTTCACCAGTCAAGCCATCTCCCCAGCCCACAGTGAGCATTTATTAACCGGCCCCTCATTCTCTGTCTCCCCCGACAGTTCCAGTGAAGAGCGGCAGGCTACTGCATGGCTAGAAGCCTCCCAACCTTCAGGTCCTCTCAAGTTTTACTGACTTGTATTTGATTATTGCTACATACTCATGGGCATTTAGAGTTGCTGTTATATTCTGAAAATAGTGCTAGAGATTAAATAGCCAATCATTTATTTTTGCTAATATCATTAACGGGTACAAACACCCTTCAAATACATTAGCGTTGGTTCCTGTTTCTTCTCTCCCTTAGACATACAGGTAAGAGGATGAGAACCTCAGCCATGTCTATTCTGTGCTGTGAGCTCAAAGGTGGCATCATGAGTAGCCTGCAAAGGTGACAGCCAACCACATTTGTCAACTAGCCGCAGGCCTTCAGAGAGTAACGGGATTGGAGCTGGGGACACGGCTCAGCGGCTCAGAGCTCGGGATGCTTTCCTGGAAGACCTGTGCGGGATGGCTCACAACCATCCATAACTGCAGCACTAGGGGATCTGATGCCCCTCTGGCCTCCACGGGCACAGGCATGCATGTGGTACACATCAGACAGATAAAACACCCATATGAACAAAATAATAAAATAAAACTACAAATTTTAAAAATCAATAAAACTGATCAAAGTATTTTCATTATTTTTTAATCTTTAAAATACAAAATGGTTCATTTATTATGTGTGGCAATAACTATAAATGGTAAAAATGCTTTTATGGTTAAAAATATCCATCTGCTGATGTGAGGAATCCAAATACTAATTCATTTTAAAAACCCATTTTGGCCTTTTGGAAAGATCTCTCTCTCTCTCTCTCTCTCTCTCTCTCTCTCTCTCTCTCTCTCTCTCTCTGTCTCTCTCTCTCTCTCTGTTAAAGTGAAGCTAGACACAGCATGATAAATTTTGGTATTTAAGATTTCTGTCCGGTGCAGAAGGAGAGGGAGCACGAGCAAGGAACTCAGGACCGCGAGGGGTACACCCACACACTGAGACAATGGGGATGTTCTATCGGGAACTCACCAAGGCCAGTTGGCCTGAGTCTGAAAAAGCATGGGATAAAACCGGACTAGCTGAACATAGCGGACAATGAGGACTACTGAGAACTCAAGAACAATGGCAATGGATTTTTGATCCTACTGCACGTACTGGCTTTGTGGGAGCCTAGGCAGTTTGGATGCTCACCTTACTAGACCTGGATAGAGGTGGGCGGTGCTTGGGCTTCCCACAGGTCAGGGAACCCTGATTGCTCTTCGAACTGATGAGGGAGGGGGACTTGATCGGGGGAGGGGGAGGGAAATGGGAGGCGGTGGCTGGGAGGAGGCAGAAACCCTTAAATAAATAAATAAATTAAAAAAAAATTGGTACTTTAGTTCCTTATGACAACGTCTGAGTTTTGTAGGCGTCTGTCACTCACTCAGACTTTCCTTGTAGACAGTTTCACCAGCATGGGTCATGAATTTGAGCTTACTTCATTATTCTGAAGGTTCCTTCACCATAATTTCATAGGCCTTGAGCTCCCTGTGATGAGTTTTCGCAACTAAAATTCTTCTGTTCAGAGAGAGCTCCCCGTTTCACTGCCCTCTCAAAGATTCAGTCTAGAGCCAGGACATGAAAGGAACTGTGCAACTGGCCCGTGTCCCTTCCTTCTGTCTTAGTTTAGCAGTGGTAATTTTTCCATAACAAGAAAGAACCTGTAAGGTGACATCTCCGTAGTAGCAACTTGAGCTGAGCTACTTGAGATGACCACGACGGCCCCACAACCCTTCTCTCATTTTACCATTTTATTGTTCTGTATTGTTTCAAGGGGATGATTGCTAGCTCACTCTGTAATCTTCATAATTCAAGCTACTGAGGGTGTCGTCAATCATCAATGTAGAACTAGCAGAAAGAAAACCATTTGGATAGCATACGCAGTTGACAGCTGAGACGAACGGCATTTCGGATGTAAACAACACTCATTTTTCTGAGCAATTAAGCCAATGTGAAACAGACTACGCTGTGAAGCTTAGTTACTGCCGACCAGTATGGGTCTCCGGGCTGGCTCAGGAGTCTAGGGTCCTAGCCCACCCACACGGCCTGGTGAACTCAGCCTCTCTGCTGGCCTCAAGCAGAAGAGAGCAGGGCCTGCAAGCCAGAGGGCTGCCAAGTGCTTTTCTTGATATCCCAGAGATTTCCCTGTTCAAAATGAGGGATGGAAATTAAGTCACCCAAGCCTTTCATGGTGACTCTTCCTATGGGGAACAACCCTGAAGAGGCCACAGAGCGAGATTTTACTTTAATCCAAATGCCTTTTTAAGGAATCTCTATCATTTAGTGAATTCAACTTGAACATGAATGCAAAATGTGTGTGTTACTCCCAGATCATGTTGGAATTGCACTACAGTCTCACTAATGGTGAGACCAGAGGGTAAAATTTGTGAATATGTGTGTCCATGACGGTTAGCTTACAGTGAATGATTCACACGAATCAAAGCCCAGGGGAACCTGGTCAGAGCTGAGGCAGAAAAGTACAGTCCTAAAGTAGAGATGCTGCTTACACCGTCTGTCACTCACTGGGAGTGGAGTCACAGCTCAGATACAGGTTTTCCTAGAAAAGCTCCACCCCCAAAAAATGCTGATGAGCAAGGGCTCCTGCAAGAACAGGGTAGGCAAACACGCAGCTGTTGTCACACTGGGAAAGCAGAGGACACACCGTAGTATGGGGCCCTCCCAGTTGCCTCTAGACACAAGGACAGTCACCCATAAGGATCCTGTCCTATTTCTCCATGACAAAATGGTCCTTTGGGCTATGTAATCTTTAGAAAAATGTGCCCTCGTTTCTGGAGATGTGGACCTTAAAATTTTAAAAACATGTTTTTAATTTGTATAGTAGACATAATAAAAGCTTACTGGATTCCTGGAGAGGATACAGATTGGTCAACACCCTGCAGTTCATAGCTAGGAAGACTTGGGTAATAACGCGGAAGAGGCCTGGGACCCGCAGGTTAGTTCTGCATTGGGTAAGACAGAAGGAAGGCCCTTTGCTGGCTCTGAGTGTACACAGTAAGGGACAGGAGGATTGGGGATGACAATACTTCCATGTGTAACCAGGGAAAACTGGTGCTTCAGATCAGTAACTATGGGACTCCACCCGGGGGCTCTTCATCCTCCAAGGAAAGCTGTGTCTGTGGCCACAGATAGCGACTGCATCCACCACCGTGCTCTAACGGCCTCGGCTCCAGCTGGGGCTGTGAGTGGAAGCAGACCTGGGTTCACAGATAAGGAAGCCTATTCTGAAGCCCTGTGGGGCTGTTGGAATTGACATAATGCCCATGGTGGGACAGGACCCAGGATGCGAGCCATCCTGCAGTGTAAGTGCTTGGCCCTCTGTCCCACACTGCCATGCTTTAGCATCTCTGAAAATTATGAAGATATAAAACCTCTCTAATTTACTTTTATTTACATAGAAATAGCTTCGCCTGTCCCTGGTACTCTGCGAGACTGGTTCCAGGCCCTCATGGTTCAGACACTCAGCACTGACAGGTAACCTGTCTGCGTTCCCAGAGCCAGGAGTCATTGAGATCACCTATAGTCCTGAAATCGCTCCATTTGTTTCTCAGCGCAGTACCTGATGCATAGCAAATTTAAATTTTGTTTTTTAGATATTTCTAGAATTTCTTTCCTTCAGGTATTTTCAATCCCTGGTTGGCTCAGCCCTGGCTGCAGCAGCTGTGGGTGTAGAAAAGCAGCAGATTCACGGCACCCTTTGCAGACATGCTCTGTAAAGATCTGACTCTAACTTTGCTGGTGGCTTTGGGTGGCCACACACCACAGCATCGCTGACCTAAATTATCTGTAGCACATGCTAGAATCTAAGCAGAATATTATAATTCCCTTTTAATGTGTTCAACATCCCATGAATTCCTGAAAATATGAAATATTGGATAAGATACCAACAAGTACAATTTATTCTATTTACTTAATTTTTTTTCATGCTCTTATACCATTTTGTTGTTAAGGAAATTGGAAATTAGTAGTTTAAAAAAGGTTTTTAATCACATGAACATGTGTATGTGTCTGTGTGTGCACATGAATGCAGGTATCCACAGAGGCCAGAAACGGTGTTGGGCCCCCTGAAGATGGAGTCCTGGTGGCTGTGAGTCACCGAACATTGCTCATGGGAGCTGAGCTTGGTCCTCTACACAGGCAGTGTGCACTCCTAACCATCTCTCCAACTTTACTCGGATACTAATGCTGGCCAGCCTGCCAAACCCCGAAATCCATCATCTAGCCCTGAGTGCCCAGTAAAGGCTTCTGTAGAATTGACTGGAGTGGGTTTCAGGAAACAAACTGTTTGCCAAGTCACCGGGTCGGGGCATATCCCATGCTCTTAATGGGAACTTAATTATTTTGACACTTCCTGGACGAAGACAGCCTGGCCCAGCCTGGATTCTCCTTTTTAGGGCCACACCCCTTTTCTCTTAGCACAGGGAAGTGTGCGGCAACTTCCTTTCTGTTGACGTGCACAGCCCTGCGTTCTCTGCCTGTGTGCAGAAGATTCTCATCTTACCTCCCATTTGTTCACTACTATGGCTAAAGCATCTAACTACATATTCCCTTGGTGAAAGCGGGCTCAGTATATGTGGTTTGAATTATGAATTTGTTTTACTTCTTTATACTATGGGATATTTCATCTGCCAGTCTCGTTTTCAGACCACAAAGGGGGAATCACAAATCGTCTGCCACCCGAAGAGGGTACAGGTGTGATGTCATTAAGAGTCACAGCACCAGCTGGCCTTGGTGAGCTCCCAATAGATCAGCCCCACTGTCTCAGTGGGTGGATGCACCCCTCGTGGTCCTGACTTTTTTGCTCATCTTCTCCCTCCTTCCGCTCCTCATTGGGACCTTGGGAGCTCAGTCCAGTGCTCCAGTGTGGGTCTCTGTCTCTATCTCCATCCATCACCAGATGAAGGTTCTATGGTGATATGCAAGCTGGACTGTTACTGAAAAAGAATGGGATAAAACCGGACTCTCTGAACATGGCGAACAATGAGGGCTGATGAGAAGCCAAGGACAATGGCACGGGGTTTTGATCCTACTTCATGTTCTGGCTTTGTGGGAGCCTAGCCAGTTTGGATGTTCACCTTCCTAGACATGGACGGAGGGGGGAGGACCTTGGACTTTCCACAGGGCAGGGAACCCTGACTGCTTTTTGGACTGGAGAGGGAGGAGGAGAGGAGTGGGAGGAGGGGGAGAAGGGTGGGAGGAGGGGGAGGGAAATGGGAGGCTGGGAGGAGGCGGAAACTTTTTTTTCCTTTTCTCAATAAAAAAAAAATTAAAAAAAAAGAGTCACAGCACCAGAAAACCCCCAAGTGAGGCTGTCCTTGCCACAGCACAGCCCGCTGAAAGAACTCTGCTCCTCAGCATGCCACCTACCTGGGCCAGGTGCAGGTGACACTCATGGCTCCTCCCACCGACTGGGAGACAGCCCCTCAACCCCACTGTTTTCCATGAGGCTCTCCAACCCTGCTCAGTCCAGGGCAGGCTGGGCTGCACCAAGAGGAAAGAATTGATGGAAGATTCTAATTAGTGGCTACACTCCCTGTTTATGGGAGGTAGAGTCAAAATTTTAGAGCTGCTATGGAGTACTTCAAATGGGGTCAGGAGGCATGTCTACAGCATGATTGGGGACCGGAAGGCTCCGTGCCTTAGCCAGTAAAGGGGACTTGCTTTTATGTACTTAAAATTTGAGGTGTGTATAGTGGGGAGAGGGAGAGGAAGAAGGGGAACAGAAAGAGAGGAAGAAGGAGGGAGAGAGGGAGAAAACACGAGCACCACGCTTTTGTAGAGATCTGAGAAAAACTTTGTGGGGTTGGGTAGGTCCTTTCCCTCCAAGCGGATATGGGTTCCAGGGTCACCTCAGATCATGAGTGCCATACAAGTGATTTTACCTTCTGTGCTGTCTGGATGGCCTGCTCTGGTTGTCACTGTTTCCCGGTATTTAGCCATTTATTCAAAGACAAAAACATGTATCCAGCAATCTCTGGCAACTTTTGAGTGAGAGATGTTGTCTTCTTATCTTAATGCCTGTGCTCTTACATTTTTGGTTGTGAGCCTAGCCTGTCACGGCTGAGCCATCTCTCCATCCCACGTCTGTGGTTCTTAGCGTATAGCAGAGGCACACGGTGTTACTGGGATGAATGAGCAATCTGGCTGCTCCCGAGGCTGCTGGCCTCCTTCTGTCTGTAATGGGAGACACAGGACACAGTCTTGCCTCTCCTTTCTGTGCCTCAGTCGTGCCACCTGCAGAGAGTCTGGGTCCCGATGAACGAACTCTCTTCAGAGCGGGTCTTTACAAGAACCTACTGAGTACAACAGGGAGGATAGGGAAGAGGCTGAGAAAACAGGCTTGCTGTTCACAGGGGCTTGGCTGGGGAATGAGATGGCTTGGTGGGGAGGTGTTTTTAATATTTTCCAAGCCTCACCAACTCCAGCAACCTCACGAGTTGTGTGCACAGGAAACCCTTTTAATGTAACACAGTGAAGGATGAAGGACATGGTCACAGAGATGGCTCAGGAAGTAGAGGTGCTTGCTGCCAAGCCTGACGTCCTGAGTTCAATCCCAGGGATCCACACAGTGGAATGAGAGAACCAATTCCAACAGATAAATGTCCTCTGACCTTTGACATACACAAATATATAAAGCCAAGAAGGCATGGGAAAGTCCACAACACGCTGGGTAATGCCAACTAGCAAGCCGTAGAAGGTCACAGGGCGTCTCACACCAGTTGGGTGGTTTGATGCGGAGTTCTGGGTGGCAGAAAGAGTTCGCATACTGCCTAGAAAATAAAAGGTCTCTTCCGTGGATTCTCTTCTGGAACTTTTATAGGGAAAACAGAGGTGGTGTCCGGTGGTCACTCACGGACTCTGGGACCAGACCTGCTCCAGCACACTTGCTGTGAGGTGACCTGAGCAGTTCATTTCCTGACACTGTGCTCCTCTGCTCCATTCTAGGGAAATTATCGAAGATTCCCCACTGAGAGCACAATTACATGTGGGGTAAAATCTCAACAGGAACCTCACGCATGATCCATACAAAACCATCATCCCTCCTGTCCGAAAGTGGAGCATTTCCTCCACAGTTTCACAAAAATCTCAACGGGAACCTCACGCATGATCCCATACAAAACCATCAATCCCTCCTGTCTGAAAGTGGAGAGCATTTCCCCCACAGTTTCACACACAAAGGCCGATTCAATGTTGATTCTAAACAGGCACCATATTCATGAATTTAGGTTTTAGGAGCACAGTAAATGCTGAAGGGGAACTGGAACCCCTCATCTTCGCGAACCACAGCAGAGGCCTGAAACCCTGACAGAATGAACCTTCTGAATGTCATTTTTCTTCTTCACACATTTCATGGATGATGGAGTTTGGTTTGTATTATAATAAATTATTATAAATTTATGAACTGGCCAGATGAGGTGACACACAACCATAACCCCAAAATTGGAGGCTGAGGCAGGAGTTTGAAGTCAGCCTGGGCTACAGTGAGACTCTTGTCCCAAAAACTAAAATGAAATGAAATGAAAACTTGTGAGTTATTTATTTCTAGAACATTCCATGCAACATTTTCAAACTGTGGTTGACTGTAACTGAAACTACACACACAAAAAAAATGAAACCACAGAGAATAGTGTAAGGCAGAGACCAGTTCCGCCCTACCCCTGCCTCATCCCCTTTCAAAGTGTAAATTAGCGCTAGACAGAGTTTTAAGATCAAGGGTAGATGCATCTGGCCTCCACAGCCATTGGTTTCCTGTGTTTCTTCAGTGCTTTCTTTCCCTTGGGGCCTTTCCATCAGCCCCTTCGAAGCCTCACTGCTGTTGCTAAGTAAACATCAGGGGAGAAAATGGTAAAATGTAAAGCTCAAGCAGCCTGTGAAAGGTAGAAACTGAGATCTACAAGTGGTTTCGTATAACTAGAAGGAAGGATGGAGAGATGGCTCGGTATTTGAGCACTGTTTGTGCTGAAGATCAAGTTCAGTTCCCCCGCATCTATGTCAGGCAGTGCTTAACTAGTACAGCTCCACTTCTGCAGTAACTGATGCCCTCTGCTGGCTTCTGTGGGCACCTGCACTCACACGTGCATATACCTGCCACTCACATACATTCAATTAAAAAGTAAAATGACTCTTAAAAAAAAAATAGAAAAGTCTCCGTGGTCCAGTATTATTTCTCTGTTGTTTTCTTAGCCACATCGAAACTTCATTCTGCTTTTCTCCGCTGGCTTGGAGGAAGAAAGCCCTCCAACTGAGGGCGCTGTCAACACAGTGGAAGTGACTGAGCACAGACTTTCTGGAGGGGCACTCTTAACTTTGATCTGTACAAACGTGTGTGTGTGTGTGTGTGTGTGTGTGTGTGTGTGTGTGTGTGTGTGTGTGCGTGTACACGTGCAGTTGCACCCATGCCACAACCCAAGGTTTTAGGGAGTGGGTATTTTTGAGGGGGTGCTATTAATTTCCTCTAAGCCCAGCCACTATTCTACAAGCAATTGTATTTTTTAAAAGAATTCCACTTCAACTAAATGAATCTGAAGAAATTATTTAATCAGGACCTTTCCAAGAATTCCAACAGGTAGAAGGAAATCAAGATGAGCCTTGACAGCCACTCCACTGAGCAGGTAAGACAGAAGAATCAACAGATAAACTAACTAGCTTTTCTACCAGTCCCTCAAACCATTTTTGCTCTCAATCCTCTACTTTTCTTGAATTTCTGCACCTAAGGATTTCTCCACAGACTCTAGCAACAGAGCTGAGATACCCTACTACCTCTGAGCACCCAGGACTCCTCTCAGCTTCCACCTTTCAGTGATCTGACATGGCGTGGGGCAGGGAAGATGCTGGGCCCTACCAGCCTGACACCCTTACCTTGAATTTTCCCATGAATGTCTAGCTTTATGGTCTCTGTCACAACTATCTATTGCTGTGTAATGCACAAGCCAGAGATGATCAAATGAGAGTGGCTGTGTCCCAATAAAGCTTTATTGGCAAAGAAAGCCAGCAGGCCAGAATTGGCTGGTAGGTCATACGTTTCTACCCCCTGAATATCAAAACATCTCAGCTGCAATAATCCTGGTTCCACAGTCAACATGTTCTCAAAATACAGACATACAGCACATGTCTCCATAACATGTGCTATAACTGTGCTGATCAATTTAGGATTATTATACACATGTGCACATACACGAACATTATTTAGCACAAATTTTTCTCTTTTACCTTTAATGCTTCTTGGCATTTTATAACTTAAAATGGAAAAGAAAAACAGAATTAATAATTTTACCTATATCTTTTTTCTCTATCAAATCCTTACTTATTTGTGCACATTTATCACTGGTGCATGTTCAATGGCCAATATATACTGTAATTCGTCATCTTGGGACTGAACAGAGAATTCTATGCATTCTCAGCATATTTCTTAATTATTCCAGTAATATCCACAGCCAGAAACTGGTAGCAATACTGTCAGAATAAGACCTTCAAATGTCAGAAAAAGATGCCAAGAGATGGGTGGGATGTAGCTCAGTTGGTTGGATGCATGCCTAGTACGCACGTAATCTTGAATTTGATCCCCAGCATGACACAAACTCGACACGGGGGGGGGGGGCATGTCTATCACCTCATCACTCAGGAGGTCGAGGGATAGATCACAAGTTCAGTCTTGTTCTCTGTTACACAGCGAGTTTGAAGTTAGCCTGGGCTACATGAGACCCTGTCCCCTCCCTGCCAAAAGAAGAGATGACAAGAGAGAAAGCAGGGGGTGTAATGGCAGCCATTAGGGGAGGAAGGAGGCTGTGTCAGGTAATTTCTATGGAAACAGAAATTACAAAGCTCACTGGAGTTCCACATGTCTCAGGTCATCCTCGGATCTTCAAGTCTGTCCCTCTCCTACCAGCCCTCTGATTAAAAACCTTCAAGGCGTAATGAGGAAAGGACCCTGTGACATCAGGATGGAGGAACCCTAAGAAGTTAATGAGGGTCATGATTGCACAAACACACAACTGTCTCAGGAACAGTGACTCGCTACCTAACAGCAAAACAGCCCTAAGAAAAAGCCAACTCACTGGCAGCCTGCACCAACCACATGACAGAGAACACAACAGAGAAGCCATCCAGGCGTCCACTGCTAGGCTGCAGAGCACACTGCAGCTTTGACCCTCCGTGTCTGCACTACCTGGGTTTCCACCGACTCCTCTCCCAGATCCAGCTTAAACCATACCATCTCTCACATCCTTCTTCTCATCTTCCCCAGCTCTGCATGAAGCTCAGGCAGCATTTCCTCTGCGAAATGTCCTCTGGCTGGGATCGCCACTGTTCGCTCTGTCCCTGTACACTATGGTGACCTGTGAGTGTGTTTCCCAGCCTCTCTGCTAAGGTCCACGTACAGCAGCAACACGAACCTCACCAAGTTTAACATGGGCCCCAAGGTCTGAGTGTGGGTCACACAAGCCAACAGCAGTTCAGTGTGCGGACCACTGCGTAAGAGCACTGAGCTCTGGGAACAGGAGGATCACACGGCCTCGGGCTCAAAGCAGAGCAGTCCTGAGGCACTGGCCAGCAGCTTTTCCTTACTACAGCAAAAGACTTGACCCGAGTACTTACATAGAAATCCTTCTTAAGCTCAGTGGTATGGGGGATCACAGCCCACCATCAATTGACACCATGGTAAGGGGCAGCCAGTGGTACGTGACGGTAGCTTACATAGGAGTAAAGAATCACATGTCATGGGACACACGACATGAAAGAGCACAGGGAGAACCAGGTTTACTCCTTTTGTTACAGACTTCTCAAGAACTGTCACAAGGTGCTGTGAGAAATAACCTCAAGCCCCCAGTAATCTAAGAACCTCCAACTAGGTCCAACCTCCTAAAGGCTCCCCCTTTCAATAGAGCCCAGGCTTTATCTACCTCCTAAAGGCTCCCCCTTCCAATAGAGCCCAGGCTTTAACCACCTCCTAAAGGCTCCCCCTTCCAATAGAGCCCAGGCTTTAACCACCTCCTAAAGGCTCCCCCTTCCAATAGCGCCCAGGCTTTAACCACCTCCTAAAGGCTCCATCTCTTCAATTGTCAGGCCTTTAACTTCAATACACCAGAGAGACACAAACCACATTCACACACAGCACAAACGGGTCCTGGTCTCTGTGGAAACATCTCCAAGTGCCTGACAGAGGCTGAGCGCCCATCGCAGGCACTCGTTAGGGCAGGGCCTCTGCTATTTGTGTAAGGGGCAGCAGCTACGAGGTCTTGTTGACATCTCAGAAGAAGGTCTCTACTGTGCAGATATTTCTCATCCCCATGGAAGAACATCTGCGCTACACAATCCAGAAGGACTTTCGTTGTCAGCAGTTTCTACAAGGGACCATGGCTCATGTGGTACCTATTGATGAAGCTCCTCTCCTTAAACAAAAAAGTTACTTTAATACTAGATAGTGTTTCTTTGTCCATCTAAAGGAGAGGACTTTTACCAGAAAGGGGAGTAGGTCACTGTTAGAAGACATTGTTAGAAGACAATAAAAATAGCTAGGTGTTGTAGGATACTTGATTGTGTTGTGAAACTCCAAGACTGTATTAATAAAATTAACCTTGGATCGGGGAAGGGGTACAGAGCCAGTGACTAGCTGAATTAGCCATAGGGCATATGGAGTACCCAGGGAGCTGCTAGAGATAGGCATAGAACATACAGGGAGGGGCTTAGAGGTTCACGGTCCTGTTTTGTTCTGGGACAAGTGGAGAGATACTTGCTGGGTCCCTGCTGGTCACCAGGTTTTTCACCTGAATTATCCATCTCCTGGCTCCCGCTCCTCTGTGGACACGCTGAGCTAGAAGTGACACTCAAACACTGGTCATGAAGTCCATGTTGAGTTTCCAGCAGGACATTCCCTGCTGGAACGAAAGAAAAGTTTCCTAAAGTATCATATGTCTGTCAAATGTGGTATATGAGGTGAGCATGACATAGGAGAGCTAGGGACAGTCAAGATGGCTCAGGTGGTAAAGGTGCTGGCCACCAAGCCTGAGGATCTCAGTTTGAGCCCCTGGTCCCACGTAATATATATACACACACACAAACAGTGAATAAATAAATAAATAAGATGTAATTTAAAACGTATATATGAAAGCTATTTGCATAAATGGAGGCATTCACCTTGTGCTGAGATGGTGGTGACAGCAGCAAGCACCAACATCATCAGCTTTCACTGCATGCATGCATGGCGTATCAAGACAGCTAGCTACAGCTGCAGGCATGGCATACCAAGACAGCTAGCTACAGCTGCATGCATGCATACCAAGACAGCTAGCTACAGCTGCATGCACCCATGGCATACCAAGACAGCTAGCTAAAGCTGCATGCATGCATGGCATACCAAGACAGCTAGCTACAGCTGCAGGCATGGCATACCAAGACAGCTAGCTACAGCTGCATGCACCCATGGCATACCAAGACAGCTAGCTACAGCTGCATGCACACATGGTATACCAAGACAGCTAGCTACAGCTGCATGCACGCATGGCGTACCAAGACAGCTAGCTACAGCTGCAGGCATGGCATACCAAGACAGCTAGCTACAGCTGCAGGCATGGCATACCAAGACAGCTAGCTACAGCTGCATGCACCCATGGCATACCAAGACAGCTAGCTACAGCTGCATGCACCCATGGCATACCAAGACAGCTAGCTACAGCTGCATGCACCCATGGCATACCAAGACAGCTAGCTACAGCTGCATGTATGCATGGCATACCAAGACAGCTAGCTACAGCTGCATGCACCCATGGCATACCAAGACAGCTAGCTACAGCTGCAGGCACGCATGGCGTACCAAGACAGCTAGCTACAGCTGCATGCACCCATGGCATACCAAGACAGCCAGCTACAGCTGCATGCACCCATGGCATACCAAGACAGCTACAGCTGCAGGCATGGCATACCAAGACAGCTAGCTACAGCTGCATGCACACATGGCGTATCAAGACAGCTAGCTACAGCTGCATGCAGGCATGGCATACCAAGACAGCTAGCTACAGCTGCATGTATGCATGGCATACCAAGACAGCTAGCTACAGCTGCATGCAGGCATGGCATACCAAGACAGCTAGCTACAGCTGCATGCACCCATGGCATGCGGTTCTCCTGATTCTTATTTTTCATTTGTTTGTCTGTCTGAGACTGGGTCTCGTGTATCTTAGGATCTCACATTCACTATGTAGCCAAAGATAACCTCTAACTTCCTATCCTGATCCTCAGTCTTTACTCCAGAATACTGGGATTCGAAGCATGCACCACCACACCCAGGTCAAGTGGTGTGAAAGCCTAGGAATAGAAACCAAAGCTTCACACACAGCAGGCAAGAACCCAATCAGCTGAGCCATATCCCTGTCCCCAGCTCTCTTCCTGTTACATTTAACAGCCAATCACACTGTGCTGTGGGCACTGTTACCACTACCTTCATTTTACAGGCAATGAAGCAGTTTTGGAGAAACTGAAAAGTCAGCATCCACAACAGGGCAGGGCTAGACTGGAGCCCCAGTCACTGGATGCCTGTTTCTGATCATCCTTCTATGCAACTGTGCTTCCCCGCACATGGGTGAGACGTAGCACATGTTGGAGGTGGGAACCACAAGGTCTTCCCGCATCCCAACACAGCAGATGGAGCAAGGGAAAGCTGATGAAATAATGCTGCCATTCTGTCTTCTCTCCCTCCATCCCAACTAAAGCTTTGTAACAATTGTGGGGGGAAAAGGCCCGTCCAGGCAGACTGCAAATGTCTCACAAATTTAGCAACGGAGGAAGAACGATGAAACCCAAGACTTGACTTAGAACCGTGGTGATGGACCCCATTGATGCCATGAGTCTCAGTCCCTCACTGCCACACTCACAGTGAAAATAGGCGAGGGAATGCGGCTGGTACTTGTGCTTGGCAAAAAAAAAAATAGATATTACAATATATTTTCCTTCCTTATTCCCAGTTCCCATTGGAAAACACAGTAGACAGCTCCTAGCTACACATTTCCCCATCTCCTTCCGCACAGACAAGTTCTGTTCAAGCTGCAGCTCTCACAGCGGTCCTCTGCTGACACTCCGGCAGCCTGCTCAGTGCTCGACCTTCCAAACGCTGTGACCTTCTAGTGCAGGTGCCTCGCACTGTGGAGACCCCCACCATAAAGTTATTTCATTGCTACCGTTAGGAATCATAATGTAAATATTTCTGGAAATAGGTTTGCCAAAGGAGTCATGAGCCACAGGATGAGAACCACTGGACTAAATAAAGAAAAAGTTTGCTTTCAATGCGACAGTAACACTACTGCTTGGGCTATATAGTGAGCTCCAGACCAGCCAAGGCTACATGGTGAAACCCTGTTTACAAAAAAAAATTATAACTAACCTACAAGACAGAATTAGTAACTTTTTAAAAAATCCTCCATCAAAGACTTTGATGGAACACCTTAAATCAAACTTATGTAGTGAGTATGTGTGTTTGTGTGTGTTTTAAATAATACATTCTGAGTAAGTTAAAATGTTTTCATTTCAGACCCATAAGGGTGAGAAGAAGCTCACTTAAAATTAAAAGTACAGTGGAGCCCAGATGTGGGTTCAAGTCTGTAATCCCTAGCACTGGGGAGGCTGAGACGGGAGGCTAGCAAGGCTAGCCTAAGCTACAAATCATAGACTATGTCTCAAAACAAAAGCAACAAAGCAAACCAGGTCTAGTGAAAAGTTCCTACTTGCAAGATATCTGCTTTGCTGTTTGGGGAGCAGTAGCTGGGCTCGGTGAAAACCGCCAGCCTTTGAAGCCTAGGCATTTCTCATTCGCTAACACACTCAAATCTCCATCGCAACTAGACTGTGATTCGCTAATTTCAACCTTCACTACGGGCATCAAGAAACTATGAGGCATACGCCCTTAAACATGTTCAGGACGGCTGCTAGGCATCTGATTGCTGGCCCACGTTCACAGGGCAAACTAGCTTGCTTCCTGAAGCAGAGCATCTGGATCCCACAACAGCAAGAAAGCTACTAGGCTTACTTAGTTCTTGAGTTGAATTCCTCAAAGACAAATTAACGGAACACACGTGTTTCCCCTTCCATTCTTCCGTATTTTAAGAAAAAAAAATTCCTCTACTTTCTTTTTACCAGAGAAAATTCTTAATAAATCTTGAAAGACATCAGTAACTCATTTCAAGACTGAGGCTTTGGAAGGATAGGCAGAGAAGGATCGGTGAGCAGAGTTTGGTCTGAAATTTTGAAGTTCCTGCACAGCGCGACACTTAGACTACACTGTCTGTAAATAACAAAAGCTCCGGGAATGGCACAAAGCAAAGCGCCACACAAGGACCCGGCAAGGGTGCAGCAAGCTGTGTTAGGGTCACAAAAGGCTGCCCAGGCAGCAGGCGAGCCAGAGTCTCAACCATGCAAGTGCCAGGCTCGTTGCTGCCTCAGATGCATTAGTTCCCTAAGCTACCTATGGTGGGTGAGCCACCGCTCGAAAGCAGCAGAGAAACACTGGGCACTCCTAGGAGGGCAGAAAGTGAGCAGAGAATGCGGTGTCTGGGAGGGAAGGGACAACGCAGCGGGGGATGGGGTGGGGAGGAGGATGGGGCCAAGGCTCAGGGCAAAGGCTGCAGATAAAGCCTTGGGAAGCGAAGGGAAGCGGGGAAGAGAGCAGCCGCTGGTCGCGAGGTGACCACCCGGAGCGCGCAGCCGGGGCAGAGAGTCGGAAGAGTGGTGTCACCTGTATTGTTTGAAAAGCTGATCCGACTCCCTGAAGCCGTTGTTGAGCAGCATGTTGATGCCAGCCAGGGCCAGCTCTGCGTCCTGCAGGGGCGCCGCCGCCGCCGCGTCCGACTCGATTTCGTCCCTCCGCTGCGGCCGCTGCTGCTCCGAGCCGGCCATGGGCGCACGAGGCTCCGCGCGGGCCGAGGCGAGGTGCGGGAGGCGGCTGCAGCGGCCCGCGCTCCCCGAGCCCCGCTCCGACCTGCCGGGAGCCAAGCACAGCAGCCGGCAGGGGGCGGGGAGGGACGCGGAGGCGGAGCCGCCGCCCGGCTGCGGCGCGGGGAACGTGGGCGTCCGGCCGCCCCCACCCGCCGCCCAGGATTACTCAGCAGCCGGCTCGCGGCCACCCCAGCCGTTTCGGGTGTCTGCGCCCGCTTCGATCCAGCGTCTCCCGAGCCGCCTCCGCTTCCCAGAGCTCCTCCAGGCCCCGGAATCAGCTCCAGCGGCCCCCGGACCAGGGTCCAGGCTGCTGACACCCACGCGAGGCCCCAAGGCCCAATCCTCCCAGGATAGGGTGGACCGCGGACGCACTGGGAGGGCGGGGGAGCTTGACTCGGGGTCAGAGAACTCCTGGTCCACTGCGACAGAGCGCGGCAGGACTCCCAGGTGGCTTTGGCTTGGGCTTCAGTGTCAGAACCCTTGGGAGTCACCCCCAACTTCGCCCCGACCGGGGCCGCCCACTAGGCCCAAGGCAGCCAATCCCCGAGCAGGTGGGCAGTGGGGGCGTGGCCTCAAGCATCTGGACCACTTGCTAGGGCCCACCACCAACATGAGCGCCAAGGAGAGACGAGGGTCCCTTTGCCACATAGCTAAATATTTAAAAGTATTAAGAAGTAAGCTATTAAGGTGTGTTCTAGCATCTTGACTTGCCTGTCAGTGAAACGAAAAAAAAAAGCTGTGGTTTTTATGTAAGCAAATGTCAGCAAAATGCCAAAGGTGATAATTTAATCAGAGTCACAGTCTCACTTCTGATGGTGAGCTGCTGGTGCCTGTGCGCACCATTTAGACACAAAAAAGAAATCAGTTTATGGGTTTTCAAAATGTTATCATCTTTACTTTAGCAGTTAAACAATACTGTTAAAGGAAGATTATGTCAAATGGACTGTCTTCCTGCCTTAGAGCTCATTCACTTTAATTAGAAGAAACTTCCCTGCTGAATGGCTTTACACATTAAATCCATTCATACCCGGACCTAGACATTGCCACAAATATAACATCCAACACTATAGTGAGCTTAGACAAAGTATCACACAAACTCGCGGTATGCCTTAGTCGCACTGTTCTCTGTAGGATTTTTTACAAGACTAACTCATTTTCATCCATAAAATTTAAAAGTAGCGCCAGTAGCTGTCATCTCTCAGCTGGTAGGCTTCTCTTTCTCCTTTCTTATAGGACTCATGATGCTAGTCAGGCTGACCTGGAATTCCTGGCCTCCCAGCTAGCTGGGACGACAGGCCCACACCTCAAGTCTAGCTCTTCGGTACCGCTGTTGTAAAAATCAAGCTAATTCGTTGTTTGAGGCAGAGTTTTACTCTGTAGCCCAGACTGGCCTTGAACTCCCTGCAATCCTTCTGCCTCAGCCTCTGGCCTGCTGGGATTACAATTTAAAATAACACGCCTGGCTAACTAATTCTTGACAATAGCTGAAATTAAAAAATTGGAATTACTAAAATAAAAATAATGAATGTGTCTCTGCCTGGACATGGTTCCATCTAGTTAGAAATCATGGCATTCAAGCTAAGGTCTTTACAAACTGACCCTGTGATTTTTCTAATCCAATGCTCTGAACTAGAGTCACCTGCCTTAATGGCATTCAAACTGTAACCTCATTTTTGGGGTACTGTAATGATATATTTCTAGGGGACCTGAATGGCATCCTTGTTAAGAATGGATGCTGAGGGCTACACATCCCACTGAGAGCAGATCCCAAATGACACAGGGCCAGGGTCTCTTTAAGAAATTTATGTGTATTCACATTTTGGTGGACAAGCCATCAGGAAGTCTTAGGACGGTACTGCCCACTGCGTCCACTGAGACCCCTGACCTCACAGCGTCTGCTGCAGCCCCTGCTGCCGGCCTCTCCAAGTGCTTTCTGCTTGCAGGCTGCTGGGGCTTTGTGGCCCACGGAGCATCCACCCCAAGTCCCTGCACAACCTAGGCAACAGGGAGGTGAGACAGCTGCTCCTCTCCCACCTGGTAAGGGGACAGAGCACAGTCTTCTGTGCATTTACAGCTGGGGAAAGGGGGGTGCTAAAAAAGGACGTTGAAGATATTTGTGACACCATAGGCATTGTTAACAAGTTGGATTGGGGGCCTTGCAACTGATAGGGAATCAGAAAAGACAAAGTAATTTCTGTGGGGCTAGTTCTATCTCAAGGGCCCACCACAGTGGGTTAACAAACTTCAGGACAGCTGTCCAGCTCCCCAGCATAGACAGAGGATGGGATCTAGAGAGAGGGTGAAGTCCATAGTGTAACATACCTCACACATATGCAATTGTGGGATTTAATCAGATATAAAATAATTCAGCTAGATTTTGAGTTATAAATGGATACTTGAAAGCATCTGCTCAGTAGTGAGTGATAAGAAAAGGATTCAAAAGAGATGGCTGGGGCACAGCAGTAGGGAGCTTGCTCCCCATGCCTGACATGGAGGTTCAATACTACCCAGAGCAAAGGGATTCAAAGGTGGCTCCCAAACCCCAAGAGAATGTTGATGCAGCTTCGACTGGCAATGCTACACCCAGCCACATCTCACCTAGCAGGTGGGGAGGATGGCTGACTGCTACCTTTGATAGATAATGAGCCCAGGTCACGGTGGCTTTAAAAGGTCATGATGTCTACTACATTGAAAAGGGAGGGAAATCTGGGCTACTAATGCCCTCACTATCTCCCACTCGACAATGTGGGACCCAATGCACTCTACGGCAAAACTGAGTCTTCAGTGCACTTGCCTAGGATTTATACCCAAGTACGTCCTTCAGCAGCTGAGGGGGTAGAAGGACAGCTACCACAGGAGGAAACAGCTCGTCTCTCTTACAAACTCCTATGCTATGCAGATAGCCAATGTTTTATAGTGCTGCGTCTCTCTCGTTAGAGAAATGAAACTGCAAGTGTGTTTCGCCACACACACTGCTGCGGTATCTTTATTGCGAACAATAGAAAACCCTGACCCAATTTGCGTTAGAGGAGCAAATTTACTGGCTCATGTGGGGGTTTCCAGAATGAGGCTATATCCAGAGCTTCAACCCTGTGACCAACACCCAGCTTTTCACTCCACCCTTGCCTCTGCCATCTGGGTGCTTAGTGGCTCTATTCCATAGAACCTACATCATCAGCATGGACAAGTTCCCCAGAGATGCACAGACAGAGTCCTCCTTTCAGTTAGCCTTCCACAATCTATCTATTTCAGCCCCTCCTGGCATCCATAGATACCTGCAGCTCACACAGGATCACATACAAAAGAGGTGATTCTGGGGAAGAGGCATAGGAGGCAATGGCCGAAACCTCAGGTAATGACCATCAATGCCTCTTTCTTCTATGAGAGCATGTCAGGACTGCTCTAATTAAGATGGCAATGGCTGTTACAACTGGAAGACAGCATTCTACAAAAGTACCTTAAGAAAATGTAATTGTTTTTTTTTTGGATACGTTTAAAACGATTCTTTGCTAAAGTTAACAATAGAAACAGTGTGTCTTGATCTACAGTCAGTTTCTCAAACATCTGGAATTCCAAGGAAAGTAGAAGGATGAATAGCTCTTTTACTATGGGCTGACAGTAAAATTGGGCGAGCTGCTCTTATTAGAAGGTGAGTGAGCTCGAGGTCCAGTGTGGAACTATGCGGCAGATCTTTTCTTTTTCTTCTCACAAGTGGTAGCAATTAGCTTGCCTCTGAGGAAGGGAGTGTGTGGTGCCCATGGGAGTTTCTCTAGCGCAGTGGGTGTAGTGGTTTGAAAGAAAATGGCCCCCATAGGGAGTGGCGCTATTTATTAGGAGGTGTGGCTTTCTTGGAAGAAGTATGTCATGGTAGGGATGGGCTTTGAAGTCTTCTTTGCTCATGGTATGCTCAGTGTGACACAGTTCACTTCCTGCTGCCTGAGGATCTATCTGGATGTAGAACTCTCAGCTCCTTCTCCAGCTCCATGTCAGCCTGCATACCATACGCCATGATGATAACAGACTAAACCTCTGAACTATAAACCAGCCCCCAACTAAATGTTTTCTTTTATAAGAGTTGTTGTAGTCATGGTGACTTTTCACAGCAATAGAAACCCCAACTGAGACAGAAGTTGATACTAAAAACTGGGGTATTGCTGTGATAGTCTGACCATGCTTTTGTTTGGAGGAATCTGGACTTTGGAAGTTTGGGTTAGGAGAGCAGTAGGATTGCCTTAAGCAGTGCTTAATGGGCCACAGTAGTAGGAGTATGGAAGATTTGAACTGTGGGGGCCTGGCTTAAGATGTTTTAGAGGAGAAGAATTTTAGTATGCTGCCTAGATAGCATTCTTGTGATGTTTTGGTGAAGAATGTAGCTGCTTTTGGCCCTTGTTTAAAGAGTCTGCCTGAAGCTAAAGTGAAGAGATTTGGATTAATTCCATTGGCAAAGGAAATTTCAAAATAGCTTATTATAGATTCTGTTGTGTGGTTACTAGTATTTATGCTTATAACAACATATAAAGAAAAGGAGCAAGCTGAGCAAGGAAAAATACAAAATGTACAATTTGAGGAGAAAAGGGGACCAGAGAGTAGAATGCTAAGTCCTGTGTTCAAGGAGATGAAAAGAGTGAAGAATGGAATAAAGGAAGTAGTGACCTCAGGGCAAGACCCTATTCAGCTAAGCTTCCAACTTGTAAAAAGGAATTAAACTTGTGAAAAGGAATTAAAGAACAGTTTAGGTCCAGGTGTGGTTGAAAATGCCTTTAATCCCAGCACTCAGGAGATCTCTGAGTTTTAGGCCACTCTGGTCTACAGAGTGAATTCCAGAACAGTCGAGTTTAGGCAGTGAAGGACATAAAGCTGTTGAAGATATAATTAAACAAGGAGACCATGTTCCAGTCCCAGTAAGCAGCAGACCTTGGCAGCTTTGGCCACATGGTTCTGGCTTTAGAGCCAAGAATAGAAGAAAGAAATTATGGAATCTTCCTCCATGATTATGGAAAGCTGATGATGCCAGGCATATGACAGGGATGTCCCTGCATGGAGGCCCAAAGAGGCCATTATGTGAAGCTGTGACGGTAAAACCTGGATTGCCTTGGAGACCCCAAGATGTTGAAGATGCCAGAGCCACGAGAAACCTCCTGAGGAGAGCAGCTAACAGGAAGTGGAACCAGCCCAAGAGAAAGAAACAAGTGTGTTGCAGTCAACAAAGCTGAAAGGAGTTGGAGATCTGAAGCGCATTTTGCAGTAGACATGGAGATGCAGAGTTTGGAGTTTGCCAAGCTGGTTTTGGTCTTGCTTTGGTCCAGTGTTTCCTCGCTGTGCTCCCTTCGCTATGTTCTGGAATGGTAATGTATATCCTGTGTCACTGTATGTTGGAAATATGTGATCTGTTTTTTGATTTTGATTTTACAGGGGATTACAGGTAAGAGAGTGCATGAATCTCAAAAGAGACTTTAAACTTTAGAATTTTAAATAAATTTGAGACTCTTATAGACTATGGAAACTTTTGAAGTTGGACTGAATGCATTTGCATTTTTTGCATTATGATATGACTACAAGCCTTTGGGGACCCGGGAGTAGAATGTGATAGTTTAAAAGAAAATGCCCCCGAAACGGAGTGGCAATATCATGAGGCTTTGTTTTGTTGGAGTCGGTGTGACCTTGTTGGAGGAAGTGTGACACTGTAGGGGTGGGCTTTGAGTGCTCAAACTACATTCACTTCCTGTTGCCTGCGGATCAAGATGTAGAACTCTCAGCTCTTTCTCCAGTACCATGTCTGCCTGCAGGCCACCCACCATGATGATAATGAACTAAATCTCTGAAACTGTAAGTCGCCCCAATTAAATGCTTTCCTTTATAAGAGTTGCCATGGTTATAAAGTCTCTTCATAGCAATAGAAACCCTAAAACAGTGGGTGTCAACCTTACTAATGCTGCAACCCTTTAATACAGTTATTTTAGAATGATCCCAACCATAAAATTATTTTTGTTATTACTTCATAACTATAATTTTGCTACTGTTATGAATCTTGATATAAATATTTTTGGAGACAGAGATTTGTCAAAGGGGTCGAGACCTGTACCCGCGCAAAATAAATGCAATGCAGATATCAAAGAATATTTACCACTTTAATGATAAACTTACAGAACCAAAGTTCCAGCGTAGTACAGGTAGGGAGGAAAAAGGGGGCGAGCCGCCTCTCCGCGCACCATTTATTGGCAGGCATTCGCCTGAGGCAAACCCCGCCCTCTAAAGGGGGCTGTCTTAACCCTACATCTCCCCCTTTTGTCTAAATAAGACACAACTAAACCAAATATAACTATAAACAATAATAACAAATGATAAATATAACAAACAATATTGAGAGCAAAAGTTTTGCTAAAGAGTAACTACAATTAAATAATCTTCAACTCCATCAAAGATCTGAGAAGGGAGTAAATATTACTTAACAAAAGAGAGATATCCAAAATGTGCAACAAATGACAGAGACAACTGACTGCCTGGGCAATCACCCAAAATCTCGTTTGCAATGTTGAGTCAACCAACTTTGGCTAAGGCCTAACATAACTGACATACCATTCTCAAATGCAAGGAACTTTCTTAGGATTATCCTACCCTGTCTTGGCAAGATAAGACAATCCTGTTTTATATCTTAGTCAGTAGTTGAGGTATGGGTTTTTCTTAACCCAAAGGCCAGTTTTGCCAAGAAGACAAGCTCCCAGTGGAGTGTCTTTGGTGCTCAACGTTCTCTCGGGAGTAGAGTGGTGTTGCCAGGAGTAAATTGTGTCTCGATGGCACAGAATTCTAGGTTAGATTAAAGGCCATTTTTTACAGCTCTTCAAAGAGGCTGAAGATTATACTATCTATACTAAAAATAATCTCTATGTATCTAAAAGACCTGATTAACCTAAAAATAATATGACAAACATATAATTCTCAATACCTATCTAATTTGAAAACTAAGAGAATAAACAATTGTGCAATATATGAAGACAATGATCTTCACCTGTAAACAATGTCATTACTTATCAAATGTAAACAATGTTATTACATAAATAGTACCAGAGGTAGAAATGTACATTGTGATATGATAGATGTATCCATACAATATAAGCATACTCTTATACCAAAATAGAGATAGGAACACTCACATTCAATATTCAATATATCAATATACAAGAAACAGTACCAACATAATTTTCTAAAAACAGTAAGTCACAAATACCAATCATCCCATCAACCCAGTTAATCCCCCTCTTTTTTTTTTAAGAATATACCCCTAAATCCATACAATATCTCCCCATCCCCTCAACCCTAAACCAACCACTAAAAGATGTCCCTAACCCTGTGGGCAAACTCTGCTGGGAGAGGGGACGTCGTCCTCTTAGATTGCTTCTAGCTGACATGGGGGAGACGTTCTTCTTAGGGGCCCCTGTGAAAGCAAACGATGGTAAAATTCCCAAATTAACCTTTGACTTAAGAAAATTATAACTAGTCTCTGTGTGTTTCGAGAAGGTCCGGCCAGAGCGTTGTCAAAAATGTGCATCATATGAAATTGTCTCTTGCAGTTGGTACCAAAAAACAGGTCTAAAATTAGTGCTTAAAAAAAATCATAACGTCATAAAAACCAGATAGAGTTGATGTTGTGGGGCCCCATCTTCATCCTGGAAACTTCAAAGATTACTGTAGGAAAATATGTTGCTTGTTATGGGAAATTTAAACATTAACAACAAGGACATGTACTGACATATAAAGAAAGACACAGATGTGAGGGAAGGCAAAGAAAGTTTATCAAGTATAAAATTATTCTTATTCTGTCCCATTTCATGGCTCCTGACCTGAGACAGAAACTTTGAAATATCTCTTATCAACAGGCTTGGAATTGAAGAAGGACTGAGCCATAGTCCAACTCCAAAACCAGCTCTACACATTTATAAAGAAGTGTTCAATAAAACATATAAATATATATATATATATAAAATCAATACTTACGATATGTATAGAACTTTATTGTTGATGTTTAGTGGGTCGTAACTATTTTCCATCAATCAGTAATTAAATATTCAGGGTCCCTCAAATTCTTTGGAGATGAATATTTTCCTGTGGAGACAAGAAAAGAACCCTGCCCCCATCCTATCAGTAATCCTTACCATCTGAATGTCGGTCATCCTTGTGAATGAATTGTCATTTATCTTTTCCAAGTGACTTCTCTTCCTCAAACCGAACCTTTATTAATTTTGACGGTATCCATAATTTTTCCTCACCTGTGGAGATAAGAGCAAAACCCCTTCCCCAACACAGCACATCTCCTGGCTTCCATTGTGAGGTCAGTACATCCTTGAAATAAACTGGTTGATATAGTTCAGCAGACTTTTCCATTATCCAATGTCTTTCTGCAGCCGTCGTTCCCTTCTCATTAGCGTTGAGAAAATTCAAGGTTAACAAAGCATTATGTAACCTATTTCTGGGGGTGTTTTCCACCCCTTTCTGTTTGTTCAACATATCCTTTATAGTTCGATTTGACCTTTTATGACTGCTTGACCTGTAGGATTGTATGGTATACATGTAACATGCTTGATATTGTAATGATCAAAAAAACGTTTCATTTTCCTAGAGACATAAGCAGGACCATTATCTGTCTTTATTTGTGTAGGTATACCCATGATAGCCATGACTTCTAATAAATGAGTGATTACTGAATCAGCTTTTTCTGAAAATCGAGTCGCTCAGAATCTCGGCTGCTTCAGCGCGCGCCCAGAGAGACTGCTCAGAATCTCAACTTCTTCCGTGCGCACCCAGAGAGACCGCCGCAGCGGCCCGGGGTGCAAGAGACTCCGATTTGGGGCCGGTTCTCTTCAAAGCCCCACGTTGGGCGCCAAATGTACCCGCGCAAAATAAATGCAATGCAGATATCAAAGAATATTTACCACTTTAATGATAAACTTACAGAACCAAAGTTCCAGCGTAGTACAGGTAGGGAGGAAAAAGGGGGCGAGCCGCCTCTCCGCGCACCATTTATTGGCAGGCATTCGCCTGAGGCAAACCCCGCCCTCTAAAGGGGGCTGTCTTAACCCTACAGAGACCCACAAGTTGGGAACCACTGCTCAAGTTGGATATAAGCCACTCAAGCTGCCCTGCACAGCACAGAAATGACTACAGGGCAGGAAGTCGTTCCTTCCAGACATCTCCTTATGTGCCTGTCCCCAAATGGAATATCCAAAGGACGTTATCAGGGCTAAATGAGGTGCTTATTAGGAGCCACATTCTATCACTATATGTTCATACAAACTGGAAGAGACCTGTGCCCTTGCTCCAGCTGGCACAGTCCCCTCGAGAGGTCAATAGTCAGGCTAGGACACTTCATTTCCAGCTCTCAAATGGCGTGCCTTTGAGGGGAAACAGTGTCTCCTTTTACTTTTCAAATAATATCTCACACATGTTCTCTTCTACTCCCCAACGTATGTCTGTCTTCACTTTAAGCCATCTCGTCTGTTTCCATCACTACTGTGTTCCATCTATTTTCTGTCCTGGGAGAGAAAACTGTCACTGGTTTCAAGATCTGGGTCTGCCAAGTCTCCAGGAAGGGAGCCACTCTGGCTCCATGGATGAGGTGGGTGTCAAGAGAAAAAGTATGCTCCATTCACTGCAGGGGTGGGCTTTCTCATTCACTGCAGGGGTGGGCTTTCTCCATTCACTGCAGGGGTGGGCTCACTGTAGGGGTGGGCTTTCTCATTCACTGCAGGGGTGGGCTTTCCCCATTCACTGCAGGGGTGGGCTCACTGCAGGGGTGGGCTTTCTCATTCACTGCAGGGGTAGGCTTTCTCCATTCACTGCAGGGGTGGGCTCACTGCAGGGGTGGGCTCACTGCAGGGGTGGGCTTTCTCATTCACTGCAGGGGTGGGCTTTCTCCATTCACTGCAGGGGTGGGCTCACTGCAGGGGTGGGCTTTCTCATTCACTGCAGGGGTGGGCTTTCCCCATTCACTGCAGGGGTGGGCTTTCTCATTCACTGCAGGGGTGGGCTTTCTCCATTCACTGCAGGGGTGGGCTCACTGTAGGGGTGGGCTTTCTCATTCACTGCAGGGGTGGGCTTTCTCCATTCACTGCAGGGGTGGGCTCACTGCAGGGGTGGGCTTTCTTCATTCACTGCAGGGGTGGGCCACCTGGGAATAAGGGCATTTTATTAAACATGGGCATCTTTTATTTGGTTTGATTTGGTCTGCTTGGAATTATTTGCGTTGGTGGAGAGGCAACACTTTCTTTTGTGGATGTGGGGAATGGCCCCTCCCCCAGCCCCTTTCTCTAATCAGAATCCCCCCACCCTTTTTTCAGGTAAGAGGAGATTTGTGTTGGTATTTAAGTGTTCATTTAAGATGTGACCACACAGGTGAATTTATTTGGAGTGAAAGCAATAGCAATTCTTCTCAGAGTGGAATTGGTTCCAAATCTCTAGGGGTAGTCAGATCTTCTGGGAGAGTCCAGAGCTTGCGGGCATTCAACACTGGCAAAACTGATTCATATACTGTATGATAAAGATGAGGGCTGTAGGATAGGAGGTTAAACGTGGGCCACGACCCCGACCTTGCAGTGTGTTAGTTTGTTTTATCTCAGCTCTCTCAGCCTCCATTTCCTCACGTGGAATATGAAGACAACCAGTAGCCTTCAAGGCAAGAAAAAAAAAGCCGGCAGAGGGCTTGTGAAGATGTTTTTTTTGAGCTAATGCCAAGTTGCACGACAGAAAACACACCTTGAATGCCAATTCTTGGGATGCTGAGGCAGGAGAACCTTGAGTTTGACTCCACCTTGGGCTCCAGCGAGACCCTGTCTGAGAAAGGAAAGAGAAGTATAGTGCTGAGACCATTAGCGTCGTCTCTAAGCAGGTCCACAAAAGGCCCTTGCTAATGCTAAGATCAGTGGGTCCTTCTGTTCACATCTGTGCCCGTCACCAGTACAATCTTAAAATATCCAGCACAAAGAAAAGTCTGTGAATTTGAAAGACCAGATGCATCATCTAGAGATGATTAGCTCAAGCTGTCTCTAACAAACAGCACAGGTTTGTTATTAATGTAGCCTAAAGAAGGCGCACTGATTTGCCTCAGCATGTAATACACACACATACATGAGCACACACGTGCACACACACACACGCACACACACATGCACATGCGTGCGCAAGCATGCACACACACACACGCATGCACACACACACACACACACACACACACACACACACACACACATTCCAGCATCTTCATCTGGATTTGAGCAGTCCCTGCTTCCATAATCCATTAATATGCTCTTTCTGTTTCTTTCTGAAGACAGGGAGAATGCCTGTGTCCCAGGAAGGCCTCAGACCTGTCAGGCAGTTGAGGATGACCTTGAATTTCTCATTCTCCAGCCTCCACCCCCAAAGTGCTGTGATACAGGATTGTGCCATCCTTAGATTTTTATTGGTACTGAGGATTAAAGTTGGGGCACCAAACATTCAGCTACCAGTGACCTATATGTCTATCCCCATGACTGTTTTGTACTCTATCTGAAGGGTCTGGTAAAAAATGGGTACCACTTGGTGGAAGGTTACTAACTTAGTGGTGAGGGATCAGTGGGCCTCGTGGATGCTGGGCAGGCTGCCACCACTGTGCTGTGTGAGGACAGTTTGTTGTTGAGGCAGTACCAAAGAGGAATAATTCAAAGAAGGAAATGTGGTGTTTTCTTTTATTCATGGTTTCAGAAGGATGAATGTTTACATTAACTGGCTTCCTCCTCCCTCTCTTTTCCTCTACCTGCCCCTCCCCCACTGAGCCTGTTGGAGGTGTCAGCCATATTCAAGGAAGGTCTCCCTGATACTCTTATTTGGAAATATCCTCACAGGTGCACCCAGCAGTGAGCTATACTAACTGCCTGGACAGCTCTCAATCCCATCATGCTGATAATTGAGATTAACCACAAGTATGCCAACATATTTTGCAGCAACTGCCTTCTCACTGTAAGGAAAGACACATTGCAATACCACCTCATTCATGACCCACCTGTGATTTTTTTTCTGGCTAGCAATCCAAGTGTCTCAGCATGGATTCTGTGCCGCTGAATTCTCTATGGCGACTCATTTTATCTCTACTAGCAGCAAATGCAGTGCTACCAGAACAAATGCATGGAAATCCTGCAGCAGAGGAGCTGCCCTTTGCTCTTCATCAGGTATTCCCAGTACGTCAGGAGCAGGGATAATTGCTAGCAAAACCGAGACAGTTCCCGTTAGATCCTTACCTAGGAAAGCTCACTACCAAAGAGGCAGATGCAGCTATATACTCATTCATCACAAAATACAAAATATGTCATAAAAGATCCGAGTGCCAAGTTGGTCAGAATTTTATAACCACGCATACTTCCAACAATGGAGATGTGTTCTCAGAAGTTCTCATTCTTGGTCAAGTACACTTACAAGATCCTGGTTCTTACTACACGCCTATCTATGCCAAAGCCTGTTCCTGCATGCATCTAAGCTTATCCGAATCCATTTGCTTACTCCAGTCTCACCACAGTCTTACTATGACAATGACATTAGTAGGTGATAGAGTTTTAATTTGGTTTCATACAATCTCACAGGACTTCTGCTGGTCTGTCATTGATCAAAATGTGACTGCAGATGTTATTATCTCTCTAAATAACCACAATAAATGTATATCTAACACACTAATGTTTTTATTTTAAAATTTAGTTGAGAATTTTATACACTGTTATTTTAATTATATTCATTACTATTCCTCTCCCTCTAGTTCCCTACTGCCCCAACTTTATGTCTTTGTGTGTGTAACTCACTAAGTCCAATCTGTGATGCCCATAAACCCCTGAATGTGGGGCCTGCTACTGGTCAACCTACCAGGAACCACAATCCCCATCAGTGGTCCATACCTCCTCAGTTAGAGGTGGGGGATTATGAGCCCTGTAGTGGTTTAAGTGAGAACAGCCTCCATAGGCTCATATATTTGAATGCTTGGTCCTCAACTGATGGAAATGTTTGGGAAGGATTGGGAGGTGTGGCCTTGTTGGAGGAGGTGTGTCA